>NC_064809.1:24040146-24177030 GCF_023721935.1 Panthera uncia | reverse complement strand
GGGGGAGAGAGAGAGAGAGAGAGAGAGAGAGAGAATGAGAGAGAATGAGAGAGAATGAGAATCCCAAGCAGGCTCTGCACGGTCAGCTCAGAGCCTGATGTGGGGCTTGAACTCATGAAATGTGAGATCATGACCTGAGCTGAAATCAAGAGTCAAATGCTTAACCAACTGAGCCACTCAGACACTCCGATTCTTAAAATCTTTGTAATGGTATTGAAGGATCTTTAAAGGCCTGGCACCTGCCTTTTTTTTCAGCCTCCTCCCTTACTACTAACCCTTCATGGACTTAAATTCCAGGCATACTAAATGCTCGCTGCCATGTCAGTGTCCCGGCATGCATTGTTACAGACGTATTTCACCTAGCTAACTCCCACTCATCCTTGAAGTCTTATTTTAAATTTTATTAAGGGGCAGTTTTTCCCTAGTGCTCCTTTCTGCCCTCTGCCCTCTAATAATATATGTGCCTCCACCTGCACATATATTATTAGAGTTCTTTGTTAATTTTTTGTATAGCATCCTATACTTTCCTTTCATAGCATTTATCATTAGGATTATATAGTTATTTGTCCTGTTAATATCTGTCTTCCATAGGGGTCTGTTGTAATCATTACTGTATTCTCAGTGCCTAGCATGTATGTATCCATTTATTAACAAATAAAAGGGAAGGAAATTAGAATGGAAGGTTATAGAATTAAAAAAAAAATTTTTTTAAAGCAATAACATTTATTATTTCACAGTTTCATTTCATCTCCAAAAACCAGCACAGGGCATAGAGTACGTGTTCAGCAAATTTTTTTGCTTTTTAAAAGTAGGTTCTACACCCAATGTGGGGCTCGAACTCATGACCCCCGAGATTAAGAGTCACATGCTCCACTGACTGAGCGAGCCAGGCACCCCTGGGTGAAAGTTTTGAACGAATTCTATAACATATTTCTGTTTGAATGGCAAGAATTCTTGTCTCCTCTGTATATTCTAGGCTCCTAGCTCAGGATCTAGTATAGAATTAAAACGTCTATAGATGTGTATAAACATTGGCTGAAATGGGCTGAGGACAAAGGGGCTTAGAGAACTGAGGGCGTCTGGCTCCCGCTTCCCCAGGGCTCTCGCTTGGGATCAAACCCCTTTAATTTTTTTTTTTTTTTAATGTTTATTTATGAGAGACTGAGTGTGAGCAGGGGAGGGGCAAAGAGAGAGGGAGACACAGAATCTGAAGCAGGCTCCAGGCTCTGAGCAACATGTTACCACAGAGCCTGACACGGGGCTCGAACTCATGAACCATGAGATCATGACCTGAGCAGAAGTCAAATGCTCAACCAACTGAGCCACCCAGGTGCTCCAGGGTCATAGAATTTCTTTAGAGGAGTGTGATGAAGAAAATTTAGGGCCGTTAGAATTTGTCAGTTTTTTTTTTAATTTTTTTTTAAAGTTTATTTATTTTTGAGACAGAGAGAGACAGAGCATGAACAGGGGAGGGGCAGAGAGAGAGGGAGACACAGAATTGGAAGCAGGCTCCAGGCTCTGAGCCATCAGCCCAGAGCCTGACATGGGGCTCGAACTCACGGACTGCGAGATCGTGACCTGAGCGGAAGTCGGACGCTTAACCGACTGAGCCACCCAGGCGCCCCAGGATTTGTCAGTTTTGAATGGGGTCATCTGCTTTTAAGTTTAGTTGATGAAAAAAAAATCAGTATATCTTCTTTTTAGAGAAATCTTGTTTGCCTCTATTCCTTCATAGATTAATAGGACATTGATCACTAAATACCTCTGAATCAGTGAACTTAAAAAAAAAAATCGTATAACTAGCAATAAAGATGACTTAAAACATTTCTGTGGGGGTTCCCTGGCTGACTCAGTTGGTGGAGCATGCAACTCTTGATTTCAGGGTTGTGAGTTTGAGTCCCATGTTGGAGGTAGATTTTACTTAAACAAATTAAACAAAGATTTTGGGGGGAAGAATTTTCAACCTAATAGAGAAGTTGCAAGTACAGGACAAAGAACTTTTTGTTTTGAACTGTTTGAGAATAGCTTGCTGGTATGTTGGCCTGTCACCCCTGAATACCTTGGTATGTATTTTCTAGACACAGGTATATTCTGCATAGCCACAACATAATCATCAAAATCAGATGATAAACATTGATACATGCTAACATCTAATCCTCGAATTCCATTTAAATTTTCCAGTTGTTCCAATGGCTTTGTAAGAAAAAGATCCACTTCAGAAGCATTTATGTTATCATGTCTCCTTAGCCTTCTTTAATCTGGAATAGTTCCTCAGTCCTTCCTTACTTTCCCTGACCTTGGTATTTTTGACAGTTATAGGCCAGTTAATTTGTAGAATGTATAATGTCAATTATGGAGAATGTATAATGTCAATTAGCGGCATGTTTAATATTTCCTGACAGATTCAGGTGATAAATTAGAGATGACTTTTTGGACTCAGTAGCTTCCTATTTAAAAACTACTCCCATTGTCTTAATTTTTTCAAGAAACTTTTGTTTACATTTTAAGTTGTTTAGGTTTTGGGGCTTGTTAATCCATAGTACTCTTCAAAGCTAGAAGAAACATACAAAGAAACTCACATATGCATCAAATATAACATCTCTAAAAATATTTTGTAAGAGACCAATAAAATTTATTGTCATAGGAATTTTTATTTCAGCTAGTCAGGAATAATATATTTTGCTGTATTTTGTCATTAAGATCATTTTGTATTTAAGAATTCCTTGGCTTCTGAATTGCTAGGGGTACTTGAGAACTTCTAAGACATAAATAAGTGTACTTAATTATGGCAGAACTTATTTCTGAAATAACCCTCTGGGTTAAAAACAAATTGTACATATTTTAGCTCTGTTTCAGCTCTGAAATGATTTGAAAATCAAAATGAAAGCAGTTAGAATCACTGTTCTAAGCCTACTTTTAGATTTTTTTTCCTTTCAGTTGGTTTCCTTTCTAGCCACCTGCAGTATTATGTGCAGTTGCATGTGTTCATTTTTTCTAAAACTGTCCCCTCACCAGGGTTGGCATGTAAGCAACCTCTTTGATGCATTTGGTATAATGCATTTGGTATATTCTTTTTGAAGAGCAAAGTGTAAATTATAAAACCTTCACTGAGTATTTCATTAAAATATTTTACATACAATATATCAGTATTATGGAATAAAGGGCTTTCTCTAGGAATCCGTTTTGATTATAGCTTATTTTGTCTTGATATTATTAATATAGTACATATTAATATATAGAATATATCTTTTCTATTTGCTTTTTCCTTTTTCTAAAATTTTTTTTTAATGTTTATTTTTTTATTTTTGAGAGAGAGAGAGAGAGATGCAGAGTACAACTAGAGGAGGAGGGGCAGAGAGAGAAAGGGAGACACAGAATCCAAAGCAGGCTGCAGGTTCTGAGCTCTTAGCACAGAGCCTGATGTGGGGCTTGAACCCACGAGCTACAAGATTATGACCTGAGCCAAAGTTGGATGCTCAACTGACTGAGCCACCCAGGTGCCCCAAAGCATAACTGATTAAAAAAAATATGCTGTGATATTTCTTTTAAGTAGGGCATTTATTGCATTTACGCTTAATGTAGTTAGTGATATATTTGGATTCAAATGAATCACTGTTATTTTGTATTTTTTATTTATGTAATCTGTTCTATATATTTTTTTTTCCTCTCTCTTTTCTTTTTCTGGATTAACATTCTCTTTGGATTAAAATTCTTAGGATGCCTTATTGTGTGTGCATGTGCCTGTATTTGCATTTTGTTTCTTGGTGATGGTGAATTATTTCCTTACGTGTTTTATAAATTTTGCTTGTGAGCACATCTTAAGATCTCATCTTTGAGATCTCTGTCTAGTCTAAGAGGAATAGACTGATAAGATAAACTGAAGATAATATTCCTGGTTTTATTGGGGGTAATAGGAGCCCACCTCAGAAATATCAGGTAATCTTTCTATCTCAAGACCTTTAACTTAATCATACCTGATAAGTCCATCAATCCAGGACTGTTTAAAATTTTGAACCTGAAGACTTCATAGGAACATGTTACACTCTATGGGACGACTGCCCTCTGTCCCCATTACCCACGTGTGTATTTTCTATAGCTGCTGTGACAAATTACCACAAACTTAGTGGTTTAAAACCACACAACTTTCTTATCTTTTTTTTTTTTTTTAATGTTTATTTATTTTTGAGAGAGAAAGAGAGAGAGAGACAGACCTTGAGTGAGAGACGGGTAGAGAGAGAGGGAGACACAGAAACAGGCTCCAGGCTCCATGCCATCAGCACAGAGCCTGATGTTGGGCTCAAACCCAAGAACCGCGGGGTCATGACCTGAGCCAAAGTCAGACGCTTAACTGACTGAGCCACCCAGATGCCCCACAACTTTACTGTCTTATACTCACTAAGGTCAGAAGTCTGAAATGGGTTTCACTGATCCAAAATGGAGATGTGGGCCGGTGCTGTGTTCCTTCTGGACCTTCTATGAGAGAATCTGCTCTCATCTTTTTTTCAGCTTCTAGAGACCTGCATTTCTTGGCTGGTGGCCTCTTCCTCTATCTTCAAGCCAGAAATGGCCAGTTGAGTCATTTCACATGGCAGTCACTCTGATCAGCATTAACTCCTGCCTCCCTCTTTCCCTTGTAAAGACTCTTCTGATTATAGGCGACCACAGATAATCTTTCTGTCTTAAGACCCTGAACTTAATCTTATCTACTAAGTTCCTTTTGTCATGTCAGTTCTGCCTTCCCACCTTCAGCAAACTGAGGCCTTAGGTTTTGTTCCCATTGGGCACAAACATCTTACCTCCTTTTCTAATGGCTAGCAAGTCTCTGTAGAGTAGTTATTTCATGTTTCTGCTCTGGGTTTTAGTCCTACCTTCTTCTCCCTGGATTTCTTTACTGTCTTTAGCATTGGGCAATGAATTTTTAAAAGATGCTGTCACAGTCTGTTAAGGATGTTTAGATTGTTTGTAGTAGGACAGCCTTCAGGTTATCTAATCCCCCAGTTGGCATTCCTTATTTTAGCAAGGTATTAATGAGGTTTTTTTTTTCCCTTTAAGTTTATTTATTTATTTTGAGAGAGAGAGAGAGAGAGAAAGAGAGAACAAGCTGGGGAGGAACAGAGAGAGAGGGAGAGAGAGCGAATCCCAAGCAGGCTCTGCACTGTCAGTGCAGAACCTGAGTGGGGGCTCAGACTCACAAACTGTGAGATCATGACCCGAGCTGAAATCAAGAGTCAGATGCCCAACCGAGAGCCACCCAGACACCTTGTTGAGTTTCAATTAGCTGTAAGTTCTGTCACTTTTATTTTCCTATTAGTTTTGAATTTAAGATGATTTTAATTTAGCCTCACTCAAAAAAAACCCAAAAACCAAAAAACAAAAACAGAAAAAACCCCTCAATGAATCTCATCATTGAAAAAGCTCGTCTGTTAAGTCTGATTAAAATCATGAACACACTGTCTTATTAATTTTAATCTGACCCACTCTGTCCTGGTATACTATGATTCTTTTAACTTACCCAGACCAAGAATCTCTCTCAACACATTCTGCCTCCCTTCTTGACTGCCTGTCTGATCAGGTGGTTCTCTTTCAACAAAAAGTTTTATTTTCTGTGTTTCTGTCTGTCTCATCTGAGCTAAAGGCATATTGATATTACTCTGTACCGAGCTTTTACCATTAGGCTTCATTTCACAGTTTCCTACCTCCCTTCAATAATATGTGAATGTGGTTAAAAACCATTTAGATATTATGTAAAGGATTATCATGATAAGCCAGACTCTGTCTGTATTACCCCTTTCTATACTCAGTCTTGCTCTTTAGAGCATTTACATAGTGAATATGTGTATCAGGCTTTTGATACCTGTGAACACCTACAAATGAATTCATCCCCACAAAAGTCGCATCTTACAGATGAAACTGATACACAGAGAGTTATGTGACTTATTCAGTATAATAAACTATTAAAGGGCGTTATTTGAACTAGGCAGTCTGGTTTTAGAATCTGCTTTTCACTGGGGCTCAGGGCTGGCTCACTCGGGAACATGGGACTCTCGATCTTGGGATTGTCAGTTCGAGGCCCACGTTGGGTGTAAAGATTATTTAAAAAAATAAAATCTGAAAAGAAAAAAAGGAACTGCTTATCACTATGCTGTACTGCTCTTAGTTTTAGACTGAAAATTATTTTCCCTCAGACGTTTAAAGGCGATAATCTATATCCTCTAGTTTCCAGTATTTTCATTTTCATTGAACTGTCTGATGTGTCTCTGATTTTAGATCCTTTGTATGTAACTTGTCTTTTCCTCTCTGGAAACCTTTGGAATATTTATTGTTTTTAGCTGTGGTGTTTTGAAATTTCATAGGGATATAACTTAATATTGGGCTTTTAGGAGAACAGATGGTCCTTTATTTACAGTTGTTTGACTTAATATTTTTTGACTTTATGACTGCAAGAATGATATGCATTCAGTTGGAACTGTATTTTGAATTTTGATCATTTCCTGCACTAGTAATGTGCTGTACGATATTCTTTCATGGTGCTGGGCAGTGGCAGCGACCACAACCCTTAGCTCTGTCAGCCATGTGATCACAAAGGTGAACAACTGATGCACTTAACACCATTCTGCACCTGTACAGCCTTTCTATTTTGTACTTTCAGTACAGTATTCAATAAACTACATGAGATATTTAACATTTTGTTAAAAAATGGCTTTGTTCCAAATGAAGGCTAATGTCAGTGTCCTGAGTATGTTTACGGTTGGCTAGGCGAAGCTAACCTTCAGTAGGTTAGGTGTATTAAATACATTTTTGGCTTTGCTCTGCTGTGGTGGTGTGTATGATTGACTGTTCCTTGCCATGTCTTCAGTATTCAGTGATTCCTGCCCCAGAAACAAAAGCAAAATCCTCCCATTCCCCAGTGGATTTGGATGAAAACTGATAATAAAATCAGGTACAGCTTTAAGGGGAGACATTGGAGAAGAACCAAACTGGGTCTATAAGGAGGCACACATGACATGGCACACATTTATCCTGTGTTGAAGTTACTTCCTCGTAACATACCACTCTGTAAACACTACTATCTGAGCAATAGGCATGTTTTATTGGGTAAAATTTTTTTTTTCCTGTTTCTATGCTTCTGCACTTGGTTGGTTCAGTAATATATGAGACCTTTTGTTTGAAAAAAAATGTACTTTTGACTTAAAATCAACTTTTAGGTTTAACAGGTTGTAACTCCCTTGTCAGTTGAGGAAGATCTGTATGTTGTGTTGGCACTTGGTGGGCCCTTTCAGTCTGAAGAGATGCTATTCTGTTTTTGGGATACTGTGTTATTTCTTTGCTAATTTTTTTTCCATTATATTCTCTGTTCTTTTTTCTAGATGTTCTATTCAGATATTAGACCTTTTGTATTAATATTTTAGTACTGTTTTTCTTTTTAGTTTCCATCTCTTTGGGAGACGTCCTCAACTATACATTCCAGTGTATTTATTTTAGTTTTTACTATTCTTTTTAATTTTAAGAGTTTTCTTATTCTTTCTTTTTCACAAACTAAATTTTTACTTATTAATGGATTATCTTTAATTTTTATGCATATAATCCTTGTTTTTAAGTATTGCTCTGGTCTCTGAAAAATCTTTTTTTTTTTTTTTTTTTTTGGTTTTCCCCTCCCCCTCATGAACTATTGCCTTAGATACTCTAGTGATTCTTGGTTGTTTCTATTTAAGAATGGGGAACTAAAATGCTTAAGTAGAAACTATAACTTAGGTGACAGATTGTTACTTGATGGGGTGATTGGTATTAGAGCAGGGACACACCAGATTTTCGATACATAGAAATCTGTTCTTGTGCTATTATATTTCTGTCGTGGAGAATTTTCTAATTTTTGTCATGTGTGTTACATTCATGAGGGAATGCTGGCATTCTGAGAACATGGTGAGTGGAAGAGCTGGGAGGGAACTCCACTACTTAGTATGTAGACACACAGTTATCCAACTTTGAGCTTTGTTCCTCACTTTTATAGAGTTTTGGGATATAATGCACATGCTGTGTAACTCACATACTTTAAATGTACAATTGAGTGGCTTTTGATATATTCACAGTTATGCATCTGTCAACATAAGCTATTTTGGAACACTGTCATTACCCTATAAAGAAACCCTCTGTACTCCCTAGCTGCCACTCCCCAGTCCCCGTATCCTTTCTCCACCCAGCCCTGAACAACTAGTAATCTACTTTTTATCTCTATAGATTTGCCTGTTCTGAATATTTCATATAAATGGAGTCATGTAATATGTATTTCTTTGTGATGGTTTCTTTCATTTAGCATGATTGTTTTCAAGGTTCATTGATGTAGCATGTATTAGAACTTATTCCATGTTATTGCCAAATAATAGTCTATTCTATGGATCTGTCACATTTTATTTATCCATTTAGCAGTTAATGGATATTTGAATTGTTTCCTGTTTGGAAATTGTTTGGCTGTTATGATTAATGATGGGACCTGAACATTTATATACAAGTTTCTGTGTGGACATAGGTTTTTAGATATATTGGTTATATACCCAGGAGTGGGATTGTGGGATCATAAGGTAACTCTGTGTTTAACTATTCAAGGAACAGCCAGTTGTTTTCCACACTGGCTGCAGCGTTCTATGCTTTCACCAGCAGTATGTGAGAGTTTCAATTTCTCTACATCCTTGCAAACGCTGTTTTGTCTATATATTTTTTTATTATAGCCATCCTAGTGGATGTCAAGTGGTATCTCGTTGTAGTTTTGATTCTGTTTCTCACTTTTGTTGTCTGTGGAACCTGTCACTTCCAAATCCTGAGCCTGTCAAGGGTTATTCTTTTTTTCTTTTAGGATAACTTGTCTTGCTGTCTGCAGGCATTTTGGATTCTAACTTCTTCTGTCTGTTCTGATCAGTTACTTGGACTCCATTTGCTTTCTGATATCCAGAGATTTATTGGAAGTTCTTGTCCACTGATTTTTTCCCTTTTATTTACCCTTGTCCTTAAAGGGAGGAAAAACATTGTGTGTGTATGTGTGTATGTGTGTGTATAGTGAATTACTTCTATATAAAATATTTATGTAGTTTTTAAAAACTTTTTAAATGTTTATTTTGAGAGAGAAAGAGACAGAGCATGAGTGGGGTAAGGGCAGAGAGAGAGGGAGACACAGAATCTGAAGCAGGCTCTAGGCTCTGAGCTGTCAGCACAGAGTCCCATGTGGGGCTTGGACTCACGGACTGTGAAATCATGACCTGAGCCAAAGTCGGATGCTTAACGACTGAGCCACCCAGGCGCCCCTAAAATGTTTATGTATTAGTTATTATATATAAATTTATTTTTTGGCAGTCATTTTTGTGAAGTCTCAGAAGAGCCATTAATGGGTAATCAGTCGGTCCTCTGAATTTAATATGAAGTACCAAATTGTACCTTTAAATATCTTCTCTGCAGATATCCCCAAATTTTGTTGTTACTTGTAAGAATTATTATATAGGACGAAAAATACTTTTATGATGAATATGAAAGAAATGAATAGGCTCAGAAAGAGCTACTATTGAGTATAATTCAAATGTTTTCAAAGTGCTGGATTTTCTTTTATTCTAGTAATACTGATTTGCACTGCTTATATGTTTAATGTAGCTGGGCATCTTAAATGAACTAAGTAACAATTTTTAATTTCTAAGATTGCTTATAAAGAGTTGTATTTGTTGGAGCACCTGGGTGGCTCAGGTTAAGTGTCCAACTCTTGAATTTGGCTCTAGTCACCATCTCACAGTTCATGAGTTCACTGTGTCTGGCTCTATGCTGATAGTGCAGATGATAACAGTATATATAGTGTATGTATGTATATGTGTGTGTATATATATATATATATATGGTGTATATAATAACAGTATAATAATAATTATGATTAAAAGCTAATATTTATTTCATTCTTTCTGCATGCCAGACACTGCTGAAAATCCTTTATATAAATATTAACTCATTTAATCCTCACAATGACGGTGTTAGGTTGATATAGCTTTTTGTTTGTTTTTATATATCATCTGTATGGTAAGAAACTGAGGGCTGGAGAGATTAAGCCACTTGCCCAAGGCCACACAGCTAGTAAATGTTAGGGTCTACTTTTAAATCAGCGCAGTCTAGTTCTTGAGCTTGTGCTCTTAGTCATTAGACTATAATGCTTGACATTTCTACAGAATTTTATGTACATATATTTTTAACAGGGGAGAGACACTCATGAAATATTAAAACAAATGATACTTATTAGTAAGGAGTAATAGGTTGGGGAATAAGTACAAATTCATGACCTGGTATTTGTAAGATAAACTGTGATCTAAAGGTACTTTGTCTTTTTTTTTTTTTTTTTTAATTAATTTAATTGAGAGGAGTAGGGGCAGAGAGAGGGAGAGAGACGGGGAGAGAGTATCCCAGGCAGGCTCCACACTGTCAGTGCAGAGCCTGACTTGGGTCTCAATCTGAAGAACTGTGAAATCATGATCTGTGCTGAAATCAAGAGTCAGGCGCCTAACCAACTGAGCCACCCAGGTGCCCCTAATGTTCTCTTGAAAATTCATATTTGCTTTAGATGCTAGTTTGGATCAAAGATGGTTATTACTGAATTAAGCACAAAGCATTATTTTTATATTTATTTTATGTTTATTTATTTATTTTAAGTAATCTCTACATCCAATATGGGGTTTGAACTCACAACCCTGAAACCAAGAGTTGCATGCTCTTTTGACTGAGCCAGTCAGGTGACCCACAAAAAAATCTTTTTTGAGGTAGATGTATAATTACCATGTATAGTCTTCTTCATTGTGTCTTATATTCTTAAGCAGGAAAAGAGGAGACAGAAAATGTCATTGGATGGTACTAAAAAATTGGGTATGGGCCAAAGTGTCAGTGACAAATCCAGTTTTTCACTGTTTAAAATATTTCAGAACAATTCTGATCCAAGTGTTTTATATTATGCTTTTCCACCAGAGTCTTATTTTGCAGCTCATCTTTTCTAAATAGGTCTATTTTATAGTGTGTATATATAGGTCATTCTGAATCAAGTTAACTTTGCAGTTGATTGGGACCTTGTTTTAAGCTTATTGAACAAAGCTCTGTAACACAGAATTTTGGGCATAGGGCCATTTCCAGAGTCTGGTCCAAATAAACAGCAACAAACAAAGATTGTCTCTTTCTTGGCTGAAGGCTCTCTCTGTGTGGCTTGTCTCAGGACTCTCTTACACTTTTTCTACCCCTTTTATACTCCTCTCCTTTTTCTATTCAGGGCAAAAGTGTTTAGATTTTCATTCTGTAGTTATTCTTTCAGCAAACATTTATTGTGCTTTTACTTATATACAAGATTCTTTGCTTGAAACCTATAATGTCCTCCCTGTATTGGTGTAGTGGCAGTTGTGAGGATAGTAGGCCTTCCAACATGATATTGTAGAAAATATATGAAATACTGAGTAGTTTTGCAATGTCATACTTCCTTTCTGCTCTGCCTTTTTGTCTTTCGATAATTAGAAAGGATTTTGTTTTGGAGGATCTGTAAAAGAAGCATGTTTTCCTTCCCCTACCCCCAATTGGTAAGGGAAAGAAAAGAGAATATAATAAAAATAACATTTTTCAGTATAATAGTTTAAAATAATCATATCTTAAAAGGTAACTTAAAAATCTCGTGTACTTAACAAAATTTGTCATTTCAACATTTGTCTTAAAAAATATTTCCCTTTCTAAATAGAATCACTTGTGAAATATTTTAATGAGAACCTTTACTTTCCACAAAATGTATTTTACCCATTAAATTCTTGATCTGCTTATATTATAAATGGCCTGCTTGACCCTTTAAAAAGAAATCATCAAATATGATTTTCTAATTTCCTTAGTCTTTCTTTAATATCTTTTAGTCAGAGCAGAGTTTAACTTATTTTTATTCATGCTGTTTAAAATTTTCTCTAACCTCTGAGCAGGTATTGTATTTTCATGTCTGTTCGCCTTTTGCTTATGCTATTCCCTCAACTTGGATTTTCCTCTGCTCCCCATCCTTTCTTCTTTTTGATCTGCTCAATATGGCTGGCTAAATGAGATTTCTTTTATGGATTTCTTGATGGTGCTTGAGGAATATTTTAATCATTTTATTCACACTGTACTTTGTGTGATTAAAGACTTTTGAAAAATTATACTTAATACATTCAACAGAATACATGTAAGGTATGTTACAACATTTGTAATAATAAAACAAACATCTGGGAATCCAGCACCAAAGTAGAAAAAGATCAATTCTGTTTCTTCTACTTTGGTGCTTCAGTCCATACTCCCAAGAAAATATTTATTTCCTTTCTCTTCAGAAAAGCTTATCACATAAATATGTATTCCTAAGTAATTGTTGTTTAATTGTGTTTGTATTTAGTAAAAATAGATTCATGCTGCATATAGTCTAGTGTCACTTGCTTTTTTTTTTTTTTAATTGAGCGTTATGTTTCTGAGATTTATCTATACTTCATGCATAGTTCATTCATAGTAATGTATAATATTTCAGATATAGCTATGCCCAACTTAATTTTACATTTAATGGATCTGGAATTGTTTTTTTCCCTGTAGTGTGAGGTAGGGATGCATTTTTAGTTTCTTTCTCTGTGGAAACTAGTTGCCCCATTTGAATAATGCATTCTTTCCTTTGTGTCATCACTGTGTAAGATTCAAGTTTCCTTGTAAGTGTGAGCTTGTTTTGAGTTCTCTCTTCTGTTGAATTTGTCTATACTCTTTTACTTAGTATGGCTTTATAATAAATCTTAATGTGCAGGTCCCTCCTCCCTACCTGAACTTTGAAAAAGTTTTATTTATTTAAGTAATCTCTACACTCGATGTAGGGATCAAGACCCTTAAGACCCTGAGATCAAGAATTATATGTATTCTCTTCTGACTGAACCAGCCAGACGCCCTCCCACTTCCCCCTTTCTAATTTTTTTAAAACCATATCTTGGTCATTCTTTCCCCTTTGCCCATCTATATATATTTTGAAACTATGAAAGACCCTGCTGGGGTTTTTATTGAGAGGCACATTGAAGTTGTAGATGAGTTTGGAAGGTTTGGCATCAGTACTTCATTGGCTGGGAGTGGGGGAATGAGAGAGATGTCTGGTTGTGAGTAAGTGGGTGTGGGTTATACCTGGCTTTGAAGGCCACATAAGTTTTGTTTTCAGGTTAATTTTTCAAACTCCCATTTCACTGTTTCCTTATTTCTTCCCTTATTTATATAACTGGTTAGGGAGAGAGTTTGTTGTAGTTTTATTCAGGATGTTCTGATCATTTCTATTGATTATCTTATTTGCCCCATTTTCATTATTCCCTCTCACAACTCTTGATCTTATTTGTGCTTGTCATATTGAGTCTGTCAAAAGAGTTTCCTATTTGTGTTATCTTAGCTCTAGATTTTGCCTTTTACATTACCAAATTCAGAGGCCTTGTTTGCTTTGTATTAGACTGTTGCAACTTACGTTTTTGTTACCAGCCCATTGCGGTACAAGTTCATTTTGTGTACTGGAAATGCAACATAAAATATTAACAAAATTCAAAAAGTTATTTTTAAAATGTGAAGACTTCCTTCAAATTAAAAACTTCTTCAGACCATTGCAGAAGTCCAAAACTGGACAAGGAATAAACTGTTTTATTGTCATTTGATATTTAGGCAGCAAACAGAATCACCGTACTATGTTTAACTTACTTCTCTGACTTTATTTGAGCTTTGAATTACGTGTAAGTTCTTCAGGAATGTACTCATGCCTTAAAAGGTGATCTTCTGAACATGTACATTCTGTCTTTTACTTCCAAATTTCTCATGTATATTGTTTCGACTTTATCACTTCATTAGGTGCTGAATCATCAAACATGACTTGATTTATTAGAACTTGTCTTTGGGTTTCTAGCTTTTCTCTAGTTTGTCCTGCTGATAGCCACATCTGTAACATGTGCTTTCTTCTTTTAAATGAATTGTAGTCTTTAGGGCTTGGAATCATTGAGTTTTAAGCGTCCAGAGTCTTAATGACCATTAGACTGGGTCTGAGGAGTCCTCTAAGATCCTAATATTGCTAATGGCAAAACTAGAGATTTGAACATAATTTGTGTTCATCATTTAGTTATTTTATTTAATTATTTTTTTATTATCTATTATCTATCTATCTATCTGTTAAAGTTTTATTTATTTAAGCAGTCTCTGCACCCAGCATGGGGCTTGAACTCATGACTTGGAAATGAAGAATCACATGCTCTTCCAACTGAGCCAGCCAGGTTCCCCTATTTTACTTTTTAAAATAAAAGTTGTATATATTTTAGGTGTACAACATACACATATACAGGGGGAAATGATTACTATAGTCAAGCTAATTAACATATCTTCTCACAAAGTTACTGTGTGTGTGTGTAAAGAGAACACCTGAAATTTACTCTTTGTAAATTTCTAGTATTCAGTATGGTATTATTAACTGTAGTCATCACGCTGTACATTACATTGCTAGACTTAACTCATTCTTTATAACTGCAGCTTTGTTTGTAGCCTTTGACCGATCTCTCTCCATTTCCCGCACTCCCAGAGTCTGGTAATCATCCTCTGTTCTGCTTTTTGTGCTTTCAGCTTTTTAGATTGTTCATTTCCTCCACCTCCCCACCCAATCTCCTTCTGTGTGTTTGACTTTTGTTAGAGTCTACATATAAGTGAGATGATGCAGCTTTTTTCTTTCTGTATTTGACTTAGTTCACTTAGCACTTAGTTCACTCCAGATTCAACACTCCTTATATTTCTAATACATAATGTGATATGTCCATGTTTTCACATTAATATTTTAGAAATACTTTACCTTAACTGCAAGGTTGTAGATTGGATAGTTCGATAAATAAGACTCAGATGTGTTTATTTTTTTTTAGTACTTTTTTGTATCAAGCAGTATTATTGTTATCCCCATTTAATATAAGCAAAATGGAATCTTAGCTAAAAAGCTTGTATAAGATGTCACAACTAGTACGTGAAGGAGCCAGTGTTCAAAACTAGATTCGTGTGTGTGTTTTCTTTAAACCAGTGGTTTTCATCTGTGCTTCTTAGGTCTAGGAATTGCTGCAAGGTGATCACGTGAGCAACCAGGGTAACTCATAAATTTGATCCCCAGTATATTAGAATTGAAAACTAATTTTCTTTATATCAAACTGCTATTTTGCTATCTAAAGATGAAAAAAGAGCGAAAGTAAGGAATTCAAGTATGAGTAGGAATTAGTCTCCCCGAAAAAGCTAACTTTGGCTTGGTGAGCATATGCATGCTGTTGTTATACAAATGTTCCAAGTCTGTTCCCCTCCTCCTACCTGCTGTATTCACTCACTGTGCCATATGGAGGGTTGTGCATTGCTGGAGGGGTTGTATTCCTACTGGGGAGATTGGGTAGGGAGTGGACTCAGAGAAAAAAACCTTCAAGTAATTTGAAATAGTGTCCTAAATACATCTGCAATGTGTAAGGGAAGTAGGATGGGTGAAAAAGACGATTTTAAGGCGAGTTGTGCACACGATGCTGTTTGAGAGGATAGAGGAAGAACTTGAGCCATTTTGAATTTCTTTTTCCCATGAAGACTGGGAATTGAGTGGGGTGTTCTTTAATAGGATTTAAGCAGGTGAGATGTCTTCAAAGTTTTTCATTTTGTTTCTCAAGTTGACTGTTTTTGTAAAGATCACATGGTTACACCATATATAAAGAACAGATTGGAAAGGGAATAGATTGGATGCAAGTGGACTAGTTAGAAGGCTGTTGCAATAACCAAGGTGAGAGATGGTACAGTAGATTGACTATGATTAAGGTGTTGGAAACAGAAGGAAACACATTAAAAATTTTTTTTTTAATGTCTTTTTATTTATATTTGAGAGAGAGACAGAGCGCAAGTGGGGAAGAGGCAGAGAGAGAGAGATGGAGACAGAATCTGAAGCAGGCTCCAGGCTCTGAGCTGTCAGCACAGGTCCCAGCACAGGGCTCAGACTCATGAACCGTGAGATCATGACCTGAGCTGAAGTTGGATGCTTAACTGACTGAGCCAACCAGGTGCCCCAAAGGAAACACGTTTCAAGTTTGTATATAAATTCAGGTATAATTGACGTATTAGTTTCAGCTGTACAACATAATGATTCAATATTTGTATATGTTCCAAAGTGATCACCAGAGTAAGTCTAGTTAACATCTGTCCCTGTACATAGTTAAAAAATTATTTTCTTGTGATGAAGACTTTCAAGATTTACTCTTAGCTTTCAGATATGCAATATGGTATTATTAATGATAGCATGCTGCATATTACATCCCTATAACTTATTTATTTTGTAAGTTTATTTCATAAGATAAGTTTGTACCTTTTGACTCCCTTAACCCATTTTGCCCAGTCTGTGTCTCTGGCAACCACCAGTGTGTTCTCTGTATCCGTAGGCTTGTTTTTTGTTTGTTTTTTAGATTCCACATACAAGTGAGATCCTATGGTATATGTCTTTTTCTGTCTTAATTCACTTAGCATAATACATAATACCCTCAATGTCCTCCATTATGTTGCAAATGGCAATATTTCATACCTTTTTAAATGGCTGAATAGTACTCTATTGTATGGTATACCATTGTGGTAATATATATACCACAGCTTCTTTACCCATTCATCTATTGATCGGTACTTAGTTTTTTTTTCCCCCCTATTTCTTGGCAATTGTAAACAGTGCTGCAGTGAACATGGAAGTGCGTATATCTTTTGGGGTTAGTGTTTTCATTTTCTTCAGATAAATACTCAGAGGTGGAATTGCTGCATCATGTGGTAGTTCTGTTTTTAATTTTTTGAGGAACCTCCATACCTTTTTACATAGTGGCTACACCCATTTGCATTCCCACTAATAGTGCACAGGAGTTCCCTTTTCTCCACATGCTCACTAGCACTTGTTAAAGGTAAATGTGACAAGATTTAGTGATATTGGATATTAAGTAAATGCTAGATACCTGACTTAAATAATTGCAGGCTCTGCCATCATTGTGGAGCCTGACGTGGGGCTTGATCTCATGAACCATGAGATCATGACCTGAGCTGAAATCTAGAGTCAGATATTTAACTGACTGAGCCACCCAGGTGTCCCTGACTTAAATAACTTGAGAGAGAACTGAAATAGGAATGTTGAAATAGAGTTGAGTAGACTGTGTTTGATTTTGGGCAGCTCCATTTTGAGGTGCAAGTGACGTTAACAGAGTAATGTCACACTTTTTTTTTTTTTTTGTATAATTCAGCAGCCTTGAGGAGAGGTCTAGAATAAAGTTTATGTGTGTGTAAATGGCAGTTTTTATACCTGCATGTGGGTGAGTTTGCCAGGGAGAGATTATAAAGCCTAGAGAGCCTAGGACTGACCATGGAGGCATTGCATCTGTAAAGTGACTTTGCAAAGGACACAGAGATGAGTGTTCAGGGAGTTAGAACAAACCAGGTGAATGTTAGTCCATGTATTTTACTCTCCAAAATCTCCAAAATACCGAAGTCTCAGTATTTACTTTTCTATGGAATTATGAACCCCCAAACTTAACTTCGTGTCAGAATTTAGCTAAAATTTGTACTAAACTCGTGCTATTACAAAAGCAAGAGTTTAAAAGATAAGTAGAAGCATTAAAAATGTAGCTCTTTACAATTTGTAACATCAATGACTAACTATATCAGATAATCTCCAAAATTGCTGAGGGGAAGGGAACTGAACTGGCCTGAGTTGTGAATTGTTTTACTATAAAAACTGGTTTGCTTTGTTTCAAGAACTGTGAAGGGTCTGAGTTTTTGCCATCTATGCAAGCTAGCAAGTTAGACTGCCACAGTTTCATAGATGCTGGTAGAAGATACAAGACTTCTGGGTTAGAGACATAGGACTTCTTCTTCATGACAATGGCAGGAGCCAGTGTTGGCATTTGTGCCAGTTTTCCAAGCCCAAGCTCCATAGAGAAATGTGAAGAGGGCTGAGTGATGCCTGTGGTTCTACCTTGCCTGTATTGCAGCCTAGTCTGTTTTATAGGAGAGGAACCTCCAGGTTAGGGAACCCATACTTTTACAATGGGAAGTAGCCTGTCCAGTGTTAATCCTAGAGGGAGATGACATCTTTGTTGTTTGAGACAGTAAGTGAACCTGCCCTTTGCTCCTGAGGGAGACATTTTTATCCTTCATGTTTATCATATGTTTATCCTTACAAACATATTTAACAAGATATTATGGAACAAAGAGAGGCAATGGCTGTACTCACAAGATACACAGAAATGTTATGGAACCATGGACAATTTACCTTCAACAATATTTGCCCCTAATTTCTTAAAAAAATTTTTTTTAATGTTTATTTATTTTTGAGAGAGAAAGAGAGACAGAGTGCAAGTGGGGGAGGGGCAGAGAGAGAGGGAGACAGTCCGAAGCAGACTCCAGGCTCTGAGCTGTCAGCACAGAGCCCAGTGTGGGGCTCGAAACCACAAACAGATCATGACCTGAGCTGGAGTCAGACGCCTAACCTAGTGAGCCACCCGAGTATTCCAATATTTGCCCCTAATTTCTATACATTTCTTGGATTCTGGTAAAATTTCTCATGACTATACTTTTTACTGGTCACTCATTAATTTGTCTGACAAAGGCTGGGACTAGAGCTATTCAGTTTATCTCATAAGACATTTAATTAAAGTTATTCATTGTCAGTAGGGTAGCAGGATGAGGTCAAACTGCAATATTGACCTCAACTGTGCTCCCTAGGGTCCTAGACCCAGGCATTTGAACAAGTGCCAAGGTCTGCCTTAGAGAGCCAAGTGGCTTTCTCTATAAGTTTCTTCACCGATTTTCTACTTGATCCAGGGCATTAATCTAAGAATTACAGGATGTATTAAGGAATGCACAGATTTGGCCTTGTCCTGCAAGGAGGAAGTCTAGGACAATTCTGTCATCCATCATAATCCTGGTCAGTGAATTGAGACTGACCTGAGTGGCCCCAGGACTGAGGTGATATCACTGATCACCTTAGCTGAAATCAGGGACAAGTTTCCAACCACATTTCGTTTGTTTCTTTTTCTTTTTTTTCTTTTTTAAGTTTTATTTATTTATTTTGAGAGAGACAGAGGTGGTGTGAGTGGAAGGGGCAGAGAGACAGGAAGAGAGAGAATCCCAAGCAGGCTCCATGCTGCCTGCGCAGAGCCTGATGTAGGGTCCGAACTCACGAAACTATGAGATCATGACCTGAGCTGAAATCAAGAGATGGATGCTTAACCGACTGAACCACCCAGGCTCATTTTCCAATGGGATGACTCCCATTTTAGGGATAACTGCCTCAGACTGCATGTAATTAACAAGTTATCCTTCTGAGAGGTCCATCCACCCCCATCCCCCCACCAAATAATTAAGAATACCCTTACTTTGGAAAGGGCAAAGTTCATGTTTGCTGCACCAGTATTCCTGTGAAGAATGTGGTGTTTACAGTTGTTGTCCCCTTCTTCCCCAGATATGTCCTAAAGTCAAGGAGCACAGGCTGAGTTTCTGCAGTGTTGCCTCCTGGAGAGCTGCTAGGCTTTAGAGGTTCCAGAGAGTCTAATGCTAAAACAAGTTGAGAGTCTAATGCTAAAAAAGTAATGTTTTTGGAGGGATTACCTGAAGGCAGTCAGTCCAGTCTGTCCTATTTATGCCATCAGCCAGGTAGCATTCATCTGCCCTTTGGAATGACTAAATGATAGCTATAGGAAAGACACCTGGAGGTATTGACAGGTATTATATATGGGAAGTATAGGAACTGGGGCCCTCGGCTGCTTCCTGAAGACTTCTCTGTGACATTAAAGAGAATGGTGATCCAGTTGTGATCATAGCTGTTCAGCAGGGTATGGCAGACTTAGCAGTCTAATTTCAGGCACTTCCACTGTTTAGGAGAGCTGCACTAGGGAATTTTCCTTTGTGAGAAAGACTCCAGGGGTGATTTTGGAAGACCGAGATTACTAAAGCCCCTCTTTCTTCCCTCTTGAGATCTAAAGTGTTTACTCCATGGGTGCCAGAGTTCTTCTAGTTCCACAAGATCGGTGTGTCCTGTACCAGTACAGAACTTCTCCCTTTCCCCCAGTCATCCCTGACTCTCACCCAAACCTTTTGTCTGGAAGGGTCAGATGCAAGAGGGACAAGGGCATTTTTATTAAATGTAATTACAGAGACCCTGCTGTGTCTTCTGTTTTGGTCCACATGATTCACTGTAAGGGGACTTCATGAGCAGTATACTTTCTTAACCAAATGGTCACTATCTGTATTGTCTAAGACCACAGAAATCCAACAAGAAAATTCAGGTGACTGAACCAGAATTATGTTAGAAATCCCAAGGCCCTCTTTTGTCTAGGCTGCTATCCAGAGGGTACAAATCAGGCCAGCTTGGGGTTTCCATTAGGGGAAAGAAAGAAGCATCACCTTTGGGAATGGTCAGGACAGATCTCAAGTGGCAAGGAGGAGATGGTCTCTTCCTGGGGTCATCCACATTCAGTAACCAAACTGCTGTACTGATATGTGTGAACCAGGAAGAATTAAGGGAGGTATAGTCAGAAATCTTTCTGAGTTGATTAAAAAAACTTTTTAATTATGGTAAAATACACATGACATAAAATTTCCCATCTTAACCTTTTTTTTTTTTTAATTTTTATTTTTTAAGTAATCTCTACATCCAGCATGGGCCTCGAACTCAAAACCCCAAGATCAGGAGTCGCATGTTCTACTGACTGAGCCAGGCAGTCGGTACCTAACCATTTTAAGTGTTCGGTTCTTTAGTGTTAAGTATGTTCATAGTGTTGTGCAACCAATTTTCAGAACTCTCTTCATCTTACAGAACTGAAAGTCTGTATCCATTAAATAACACCTCCCATTGCCCTCTCCCTTCAGACCCTAGCAACTGTAATCCTGTTTTGTCTCTATGAATCTGACTACTCTAGATACTTCATATCTGTAGAATCATATAATATTTTTCCTTTTGTGACTGGCTTATTTTAGTTGGCATAATGGCCTCAAAATTCATATTGTAGTATGTGTCAGAATTTCTTTACTGAAAAAAATTTTTTTTTTCATTAATGTTTATTTTTGAGAGAGAGACCACAAGTGGGGAAAGGGCAGAGAGAGGGAGAAATAGAATCGGAAGCAGGCTCCAGGCTCTGTGCTGGCAGCTCAGCACAGATGTGGGGCTCGAACTCACCGAACCACGAAATCATGACCTGAGCTGATGTCGGACCCTCAACTGACTGAGCCACCCAGGTGCCCCAGAATTTCTTTACTTTTTAAGGCTGAGTAATATTTCACACTTTGTTTATTCATCCTTCCATTAATGACACTTGGGTTATTCTACCTTTTGCCTCTTGTAAATAAAGCCACTATGGACATGAGTGTACAAATATCTCCTGAAGACCCTACTTTCAGTTCTTTTGGGTATATACCCAGCAGTGGAATTGTTGAGTCCTATGATAATTTTATTTTTAATCTTTTGAGGGACCACTACACTGTTTTCCACAGAAGTTGTATCATTTTACATTCTCACCAGCAATGCCCAGGTGTTCCATATTCTCCAGGTCCTCCTCAACACTTGTTATTTTCTGTTTGTTCTTTGGGGATAGTAGCCATCCTGATGGGTATGTTATCTCATTGTGGTTTTGATTTGAATTTCCCTAGTGATTTAGTAATGTTGAGCATCTTTTCATGTACTTATTGGCCATTTGTATATCTTCTTATCTATCTATCTATCTATCTATCTTTGGAGAAATATCTAATCAAGTCCTTTGTCCATTTTTGAATCCAGTTTGTTTTTTGTTTTTGAATGTTTTGAGTTGATTTTTGAGGGGGTTGTTCCAGCATCCAGCAATACAGGATGCCTGTGGATGGTAGGGAGTGTGGAAGGCCATCAAATGCCTTCACTAACAGCCCATTGTTAGTGACCTTTGGAATAAAAACATCATTATCAGACTGCATATGGTTTGGAAAGTGAAAAACATGACAGATTAGTGTCAAGGGTAACAGTAGTGTGTCTGGAGTCACCTGGAGTGGAATAGCAATAGCATAACCTGAAAAAGTGTCATCAATGGTAAGGCACCACTAATAGTGTGAAGGGTGGGGGGTAAGGTCTGATGTAGCCAATCTGTCCGTAGCAAGTGATGTGACCTCCTTCACCATGAGACAAATGGATCTTCTGGGAATTACACGTGTCGGATGCAGTGGCTGCCTCTGCATCAGGAACACAGAGTCCTTTACCATGATTCTATTCTGTGATTGTACATGTGTTGCTGTATGATGATAGAACCTGCAGCGGTAATGGCATTCTGGGCAGTACAGTCTTAATCAGCTTCATTCCATTTGATCTCTTCAGACACTGGGCCCTTACCGTGGGCATCTGTGGTTGTGACCTCGATGATCTGATCAGCCACTGCAATATGTCCCCACAGTTTATGACCAGTTTTTAATATGTCAGTCTGTAGTTTTCCAAGTGGTAGACCAAACAGGTAGGTCATTGGTAACAGACTCAGAGTCAGTAAAAATGTAACAAGGTTTATGAGGGGGAGTATTGGTCAGATCTATGAGAGCATTCTTGAATTCTGCCCACAGAGTAAAGCAACCACACCCATTTTCAGCTCTGTGTGGCTGGCCCTGAAATTGAACAGCACAGCAGCCCACCAGGCACTCTTGGGTTTCATTGTAGTTGAATCGTTGGTGAGCCAGGTGCAGATGTTCATGGGATCCTCTGTGAGTCAGGTGCTTCAATGAGCCAGCGACTTTGGTTCAGGTGGCAGAGTGAAGGATACAATTTCCCCACAGGGATAATTGCCATTTTTTTCATATGAAACTGAAATACCATAGGGGCCAGGCTGGTTGCATTCTTGAATATCCCACTTCAGTGTGAGAAAAGAGGCTTGATAGGCTCTTCCTACCTTACTAGTCATTGAGTTTGTGTTAACCCATCCTAAATAGGAAACTCCAAAAGGAGTGTACCTGGTGGCCGTGTCAGGGAGGCATTGAATCCAAAAATTAAGGGATACCTTTGGTGGAGGCTGCTCCTCTTGCCAGAGGCTCCAGTCAGTAAACTCATCTGTGCATGGAGACTTGTACTGAAAGGGATCATAAGGATTGTGGAACGCCTAAGCTACCAGTGCTTTCTACATGGGCTCTTCCCAGTTGTCATAATCCCCTTCGGCACTTAGGAGCATTCACGGTGCAGATGTGTAAAATCAGTACCAGTTATACATTCAGTGATAGAAGCCACAACAGTAATACACTGAATTGGTCCAAAGATACCAGCTGTAAAGTATGAGTTAGTTACTCTTTCTCACTGTGAATCCTGTCCAAACCTCAATAGCTGAAAGCAAGTACCCTCTCCCTTCACAGAATGGCTATGAAGGTGACATGGGCTTCTGTATCTAACAGCCATGAAATTTTGGGTTCTTCCCCTCCTTCATGATCTGGCATACTTGGGTATGTTTGATCTTCAGTTCCCCTTAGGGACTAGGAAAACTCCACCTCCAATCATCTTTCTCTGTAAAGCAGCTGAGGCTGGGCTAGAGGGGAGGTGGGGAGAGAGCAGCTCTGCACCAGTAAACAAGGTGCATTTCCTTTCAGTTTTGAGCAGTGCTGTAGCTACAAGCTGATCAATCAAATAAATCTGTAGTGTAGTGTTTTTGATCCACCCAAGGTCCCATGGTCTGTGGCAGGGTCATCATTACTGACATTCAGCAACTACAGCCAGATAGCTTTCTGACAGAGAGATGAGCTTGTGCCCTTTGGATGACTTGTGACAGCATTATTTTTAAGAATCCCCCTACTGTAGGCTATGTGCTGCTCCATTGTCATGATAACCTCTCTTAAATTCTTGCTTGATTTCAACATAAGAATTAGAGGAGTTTTCCAAGTTTGGAAGGTCTGAGAGTAGGAATTTATCTAGATTTCTTGGGCGAGTTTCTCATTCTCCAGTGATCCCCTTCATCATCATTTTAATCCTAAATCAGTACAGTAAGAACCTGAAGACTACTCAGTGCCTGTAGTAGTTTCTCTCAGTAAAATTTCAGGGGTGGGGGTGGAGTTGAGCAAACCTCCCTCATAGCAGACAGGACCTACTGCCAAAAAATGCTGAGGTCTTTTACTCATCTTGTATGGACTGAATGTTGACAGGATAGACTGTAGAAGGGACTGAGCAGTAACATAGTCAGCTGTTGCCATGTGTACTAAGCATTATGTGGGGCGTCTGGGTGGCTCAGTTAAGCATCTGACTCTTCATTTTGGCTCAGATTATGACCTAGCAGTTCATGAGTTTGAGCCCTGCTTCGGGCTGTGCCCTGACAGCACAGAGCCTGCTTGGGATTCTCCCCCCAACCTCTGCCCCTGCTTTCTCACTCTCTGTCAAAATAAATAAGTAAAAGCTTAAAAAAATTTCTTAAAACATTATGTGCCCCGTCCCCATATCTTCTAAGCAAACTAGCTGAAGTTCTAAAGATTCTTCTGGTTCTGACCACAGTGGTTGCAGTTTTTCTCCTTTGGCACCCAGTGAAACATTGGGTGTAAAATTGTCTGAAAGGGAACAGAACTTTGTGTTCCCTGCTCCCTCTGCCAGGTAAATCTTAGTACCAGTTGTTTATAGGGCATACCTTCTGAAGCTGACTGTCAGGTTGATGGAAAGTTAACAGTAACTGGGGCATCATTCAGACTGCTATCTTTGAACCTACAAAATGGTCCTCACCCTGAAACTATCACCTCAGCTTAGCCTTATTAATAGGCAGTAGAGGACAGTTCATTGCTTGGTTGACCATCCCATTTGGTCAGCACGTTCGCTCACGATTCCCATGGACTTCTTTTGATTCCTGTTTGCTGGTCTTTCGTTCCATTTCTAGAAAACTCTGTCAGCATTCCATTCTCCTTGCTGAAACTGTCAAAAATTCTGAAGAGTTTTAAGATTATTTTACATTTCCTGCAAGCTAAGAAGTTAGCCTGCCAGAATAGATACTGTTAAGAGACATGAGACTCTTGGGTCAGACCCAGGATGTCATTGCTCATGGCAATGGCAGTAGCCAATGTCAGTATTTGTGCTAGATAACTAGCCCCAATTTCCATAGGATCCTGCAAAGAGAGCCAAGTGATACTTGTACACACAGTTGGTTTCATTACAAGAAAGGAACTCCAGTTTATGGGACCAGATTTTTTACAACAGGCAAAAAGCCTTCCTGACCTTTGCCCCAGGGATGACATTATTTTTATTACACTGGGAAGAAACAACTCTGCCATCTGCTCTCCAAGAAGACACTATATGAAGGCTGTTTACTATATAAATATCCAGGACAGAGGGAGTAGTGCTTTTTCTTATAAAATGTGGAAAATTGCTAGACACTTAGGGTAGTTGTCTCCCTAATTTTGGAGTCGGGACATTTTTAATTACAGGTTCTTTCCCAATCAATTTTTTAAAATTTGGAAATAGAGGGGCACATGAGTGGCTTAGTCTGATCCTTGGTTTCAGCTCAGTTCATGATCTCATGATCTCATGATCATGGGATCAAGCCCCGCATGGGGCTCTGCACTGAACGTGGAGCCTGCTTGAAATATCTCTGTCTCTTTCTCTCTGCCTCTTCTTCTCCCTCTTTCTCCACTCCGCATGCGTGTTCTCTCTCTAAAGTAAATAAAATTTGGAAATAGAATCTTCAACAGGCATTAACATGAAACTTTTTCTTTCTTTCTTTTTTTTTTTTTTTAAATGTTTATTTATTTTTGAGACAGAGCGAGACAGAGCATGAGCAAGGGAGAGGCAGAGAGAGAGGGAGACACAAAATCCGAAGCAGGTTCCAGGCTCTGAGCTGTCAGCACAGAGCCAGACGTGGGGCTCAAACTCGTCAATGGCGAGATCGTGACCTGAGCTGAAGTTGGATGCTCAACCGACTGAGCCACACAGGCGCCCCTTCTTGTTTTATTTTTCTGACAATACTCCCCTGCCCCTTGCTGCTTTTCTACCTAGACTATTGTAATTGCTTCCTACCTGGTCTCACTGCCAGTACTCTTGTTCTGTCTGTCCTCAACACTTCTACCAGAGGTATTTTTTAAAATGCAGATCTGATGATGTCACTCAGTTCAGATTTGTCATTGGTTCCTCACTACCATTAGGGCAAAGTTTAAATTGTCGAGTAGTTGTGTAATTATTTCTTATGTGCTGACTACTGTCCAGTTTTAAAATTTTTTTTTTTCAACGTTTTTTATTTATTTTGAGGACAGAGAGAGACAGAGCATGAACGGGGGAGGGGCAGAGAGAGAGGGAGACACAGAATCGGAAACAGGCTCCAGGCTCCGAGCCATCAGCCCAGAGCCTGACGCGGGGCTCGAACTCACAGACCGCGAGATCGTGACCTGGCTGAAGTCGGACGCTTAACCGACTGCGCCACCCAGGCGCCCCAACTGTCCAGTTTTAAATGTTGGCAACTAAACAACAGCAAAATTTTTTTTTAAGCCATAAAGGCCAGAATTAGCTAGGCTTCATGTTGCCAATGTATAACCTCTGCTGTAACTTACCATCTTTTCTAATAATTGCCTTGAATAATTTCCCTATCTGCGTCTTCTTTTATTCATACTTAAAAACCTACATGCTGTATAGTCTTTAAGTGAGCCCTTCTGAACCTAGTTAGGTATCTTGGCTCTGACATTGTGCATGTGTCACTACAGCACTAACCTCATTGTGTTGTAGTTATTTTATTTTATTTTGTTTTTCCAGGTCTGCCTCCCCAGTAAATAAAGTGTAAGCTTCTCAGAGCAAGACCCCTCCACTTTCCATACACACTGAGTTTTTAGGAATGAAAATTGCTTTCCTGGAAATTGTTTTGGAATCAAATCCATTAAATCTGTTGGTGCTTTTAATCACCTTTAGATAGTACCTGTTTTGAGCCTCAAGGATGTTAATTTCCTTAATTTTGAAGGGAAAGATATAGTATTCACTGGAGATCAGACATGTAATTCAGTCCTGTGGTCCAACGTGTATGTAGTCTGGTATGATGGACATAATATAATTTACTGTGCCTAATAATATTTTTTTGCTTTTTTCACATTTAAAATACAGACTGTGGACATTCATAAAGAAAAAGTGGCTCGAAGAGAGATTGGCATTTTGACAACAAATAAGAATACATCAAGAACTCACAAAATAATAGCACCTGCAAATATGGAGCGCCCTGTAAGGTATATTCGGAAACCTATTGACTATACAGTTCTGGATGATGTGGGCCATGGTGTCAAGGTAAGCATTTTTATATTACATTAACTTGAAATAATTTATCTAGTAAATATTTTGAGTAGGAAATAGGAAGATAAAAATAATTTTCTTTTTAAAAAAATATTTATTTTGAGAGAGAGAGCCTGTGAGGGAGGGGTAGAAAGAGAGAGAATCCCAAGCAGTCTGCACACTGTTAGTTCAGAGCCCAAAGTGGGGCTTAATCCCATGAACTGTGAGATCATGACCTGAGCCCAAATCAAGAGTCACACACTCAACCAGGTGAGCCACCCAAGTGCTCCTAATTTTCTTAATTAATAGATTCTATTAGCTAGTAGCTAGCATTACAGTTTTCAAAGAACATTTAATATTAATTGTGTATTCTATATACTAAGCTTAAGGCAGAATTTTACCTGTGGAACAGGCTTTATTTAAGAAGATAATAAAACTTAAAATGGCTGTTCATCAGTTAAGCCATTTGAATCCTAAACTAATACTTCAAATTTGTGAGTACCATGAATGAATGGATATTTAAAAATAAAACTTGTAGGCTTTACAGAGTTGGTTTAGAAAATAATTTATAAGAACTTTCACCCTTTGATTTCTAAATATGTTTATATATTAGTGCATATGTGTAGATGTGGCTGTAATTCCAGCAACTTATGAAAAATAAAAGATTGTATGTAGTTTTGTTTTGTGCCCCACCCCCATCTCTTCCTCCTCACCCCTGCCCCTAAGGGCTTTTAGGAGAGATTATTTGTTGCCCATGTTTATTTCTTAGCACGGCAGAATTAACTCCTTTTGAAGGATACCTGTGACTTGTCAACTTCATAGGTGTTCGTGGGTCATTTTGTAAACATACTGAATGGCCTGAATTCTTCCGTCTTCTCTCTTCAGGATAAATGATTCCTCTCAAATTCAGTAGTCCTTTTCCTAGAGGACCTTTATTTTGATTTTGTATCTAGTTTTCAGAATTTTTATAATAGAATTTTAGGAGTCAGCTAGAATCTGGAAGCTTTCCCTAGCTGATCTGACAGATGCTATTGCTGGATCTGTTGCATTCTGAATTATTTGGGGTTCTTGATCAAGAGTGGGGAAATAGCTGACTGATAACACTGACCTTTATTCTTCTCTGAGATTATGGAATCTGCTCTTTACTGTGATGCTTGGAAGTTATATGTAAAATTTGAACACTTTGCACATGTAAAGGATGCTACTTGTTTGTTTCTTATATTTTTACCCAGAGGATGTGGCTAGGGCTGTGTAAGAGCTTAAATTCAATTTTAATTTAAGATATTTTAGACTAGATTGAACTTTAGGATTTGAATATTGAGAGTCTAGAAGAACTCTTTGTATGATTAACTGCCTTGGGATTAAAACTTACATATATACATATATACATATGCACGCATGTACACACACAAACCCACTCTCACTCACTTCTCCTTTTTATTTCTTTCAGAACAGTATACATGCATTAAGAAAGTTCTGTCACCAGCTTAGAAGTGAATATCCTATATTATCCCTCTACTAATAAATATATTTAATAGTTTAATACATAGTCCTTAGCAGATTAGAAGACGAAAGCAAATTTTACAAGGAAATTTTGGGTGAGAAAATGAAGCTGTTTCATCATAAATGTATAAATGGGAAGTGTAAATGCCACATTACATATATATATATATACTGTATATATATATATATATGAAGTATATATATACATATATATATATGAAGTGTATATATATATATATATATGAAGTATGAAGATGTAAATTTAGGCAGTCTACTTTTTGTAATGGATGTTGACACTTTTTTTTTAGTATTGTGGCAAAATATAAAATTTACCATTTAACATTTTCAGTGTACAGCTTTGTGGCACTAAGTACATTTATATAGTTGTACAGGTTATTGTTTTGACTAGGGGTGGGAGGGTGGGTGGTCCATGAGAACATTATGTCTTAGAAGCTGCTATGTGGCATATTTGTCTATATTTTGTTTCTGTGACATACAAATATACACATAATTATTTTTTCCCCAGTTGTCTCATTGCCACTTTATTTCTCCTGTTTTCTGATTTTTCTGAGAGATCATTGCCAAATTAAATAAATACTTCTAGAGTATAGAGGTATAGGAAGCTTAGAAATTTGTAGTAGTTAATTTAACAAATGCTAGGGCCAATATTATGAGAAATAAAAGAGAGAAGCTGTACTTAGTTATAGATCTAGAATTACTTTATCTTTTGTCCCATTTACTGTTTAGAAATTTTTTTTCCTATTGATTGTTAAGGGTTCTTTTTTCTGTTAAGGAAATGAGCTCTTTATATATTGGCAAATATTTCTTCATACTGCTGTTTGACTTTTGCCTCTGTTGTTTTGGTATTTTAAAAAATATATACAGATTAAAAAAATTGCTTCCAAATATATTAATATTCTTACAGCTGCTAAGTTTTATGTTAAGGTTTCCATGCTCCAAAATTAATATTCCATCATATTTTATTTTGTGATATAAATTTAAGGGGTTTGGTATTTGTATTATTTAAATATTTACTGTGCTAAAGTGTTTTATGCTGTGAAGTAGATGGTTACACAGAAATTTGGTATGAATTAAAAATATGGACAAAATGGGGTGCCTGGGAAGCTCAGTCGGTTGAACATCCGACTCTTGGTCTCAGCTCAGGTCTTGATCTCAGGGTAATGATTCAAGTCCCTCATTGGGCTCCATGCTGTTTGTGGGCCCTACTTTAAAAATAAATAAATAAATAAAATAAAATATATATATATATATATATATATATATATGGAAAAAAATGTATTTTTTTAACATTTTATTTTATTCTTGAGAGATAGAGTATGAACGGGGAGGGACAGAGGGAAGGGAAGACACAGAACCTGAAGCAGGCTCCAGGCTCTGATCTGTCAGCACAGAGCCTGATGTGGGGCTTGAACCTGCAAACAGTGAGATCATGACCTGAGCTGAAGTTGGGTGCCCAACCGACTGAGCCGCCCAAGCACCCCGTATATATGGAAAAAATATCTTAAGATAAGTCTGGCTTGACTTTTGTAAACAGTATAAGATATGGATAAGAGAATCCTAGCACAGGGAAACTACTAGAATATATATACATAAAGGAGAACGCAAAGAAGATAAACCTTATAGGGAGCATAAGTTTTCAGGGTAAGTTAGACTAGACAAGACCTGAGTACTTAGTAGAGACATTTATTTTTAATAAACCATAATAATAATTAACAGCTTTATGGACTTGTTCCTAATTTACAAAGGACTTTCAATGTATGTGTTTGTTTTTAAGCCTTGAAAAGAACATGTGATCTAGGAGTTGTTACATTTTATTTGTGGAGACACTAAAGATTTAGGATAGGGGTAAATTTTTTTTTAAATTTTTAATGTTTATTTTTGAGAGAGAGAGAGACTGAGTACGAGTGGGGAAGGGGCAGAGAGAGAGAGAGGGAGACACAGAATTCGAAGCAGGCTCCGAGCTGTCAGCACAGAGCCTGACAGGGGGCTCGAACCTCCCAAGTCTGAGATCATGACCTGAGCCAAAGTCAGATGCTTAGCCGATGGAACCACCCAGGTGCCCCAGGAATGATGTTTTTTAAAGGTTGTATTAGACAAAGGAGTAAACTAATGAATCATATAAAAGAAAGGATTGGCTGGCCTTACAGAGTTTTAGCACCTATAGTACATAAAGCTTTACTTAGACCAAAAGATAGGGAGGAATCAGAAAGAATTCTATTGTTTTCAACTCAAGATTCCAGGGAAATGGTAAATGTAAATGTTAAAGAAATGAAGTGAGATCTTAAGAAAATAAAAGTCTAGTTTGGATGTGTTTTGGGGACATTTAAGTGGAAAATCTTGTAGGTTGCTAACAATTAGAGTATTTTAAGCAGTAAGATATAGAGATTATTTCCTTCTAACACTCTCAAACTCAAACACTTCTGTATATACTTGGTAGAGAGGGCTGGGCTCCATACAAGGTTAAAGGTTATACCATTGCACAGTAGCAGAGTTCAGCTAGAATTTTTATTCCCAAATTCTCCATTCATTCTTTCATTTGGGATCAGTTTATACTTGAACGCTAACTTTTTTTTCTTACTCACTTGAAACCACAAATGGGGGCAGATGTGTGGCTATATTTAGAATACTTCTGGGGCACCTGGGTGGCCCAGTCGGTTAAGCGTCTGACTTTGGCTCAGGTTCACGGTTTGTGAGTTTGAGGCCTGTGTCAGGCTCTGTGCTCATGGCTCAGAGCCTGGAACCTGCTTCAGATTCTGTGTCTGCTTCTCTCTGCCCCTTCCCCACTTTTGCTCTGTCTCTCTCAAAATAAATAAACGTAAAAAAAATTTTTTTAAGAATACTTCTAAGTTACCTTAGAATAGTATAATATTTAGTGTATTGTAATGCTGTCACATTAGTTTATCTTGTTATTCAAGTTTACAGTTTCTAAATCCTCCTGTGGTATTTAGCAGCTAGGTAGGATTCTAGACATTGATAAAAATGAGCAATATCATTCTAAACAAACATTAAATAACACCAAAATTCTGGCGTAATTTCTAGAAATGAGACTGAATCTAAAAAACAAAGTACATTCCTCTTTTGGATGACTTTTTTTTTTTTTAATGTTTATTTGTTTTTGAGAGAGAGAGAGGGTGCGGGTGTGCCCAAACGGGACGGGCAGAGAGAGAGGGAGACATAGCATCTGAAGCAGGCTCCAGGCTCCAAGGTGTCAGCACAGAGCCCCGTGTGGGGCTTAAACTCATGAACTGTGAGATCATGACCTGAGCCGAAGTTGGATTCTTAACCAACTGAACCACCTAGGTGCCCCGGATGACTTTCTTAATGTTGCCTTTATGGTCACCTGAAAAATGGTAGCTACATATTTAAAAGGGAACATGTTAAAGAAAGAACTTGAGACCCCAGAATATACAAACTTAGAGTCTACAACGTAAAGATACTTTTTCTTAAGTGGCATCGTACAAGTAGTGATGCTTTAGTACTATATCATTATTTCATGTTATTCATAAGCCATATTAGCTCATATATAGGCTAATCATCTTTCATAGAAGTAGCCTTTAGGACCAAAGCAATTTTTCTTCCAACTTTGAATTTTGGCTAAACTGGTTCAGAAGAAAACTTAGAACCAAAGCAACATGTAACTTCCTACTACTGTTGGCTTGCTCAGATTTAGATTCATAAGTTACAAATGAGGTTTCCGGACCCTGTTTGTGCCTTAGTTAGAATCTGACTAAGGAACTATTGTGCATAGTGATTTTTTTAAATTTAACTTTGTTATTTTTTAAAATAAATTAAAACAATAATTTTATTTATTTTTGAGAGTGTGTGTGCACATACGCTTGAGCAGGGGAAGGGCATAGAGAGAAGGGGACAGTGGATCTGAAGCAGGCTCTGACAGCAGATTGCCTGATGCAGGGCTCAAACTCACAAACTGTGAGATCATGACCTGAGCTGAAGTCAGGCACTTAACCCACACTGAGACATCCAGGCACCCCTGGTTTTTTTTTTTTTAAACATCAAGGTGCTAGGCCCTTTTCTGAATTTGGAAGCAACATGTGATTTTGAATGTTAACATTTATAATTTATCAATTTTTAAAATACTATATTACCATTCAAATAATGAATACTTGGGCATTGACTTTTTTAGGAAAGCCTGAGGCCTTGTACACTTCTGTGTTAAAGTGGACTTAGATTTAATGTGATAAGGTGTTTGTGTTTAAATCAGTGTTTATCACCTGTGATTCAGTTGAGTTAGTTTCATAGGATAAAATACTAACCTAAGACATTGGACCTGTATAAGATTGGCATAATTAAGTGGTGGTTTTCTTATGAATATATTCTTTTGAAAAATATTTGATACACACGAATATTTCCCTATTGCTTATGGATATTTTTTCTTTATAAAATATTTGAAATATGGCTGGGTAAAAGCTTATTAACATGAATTGAATAATTGTAAATATAAACGTGTCCTATCAGATATAATTTATTTCGAATTAATTTCTACTTTTTCCCCCCTTTTTTTGCCAACGTAAAGTGGCTAAAAGCCAAGGTAAGAGATACTACTTATCATTTGATCCACAGTATTCCCTCTATATTGATAGAGGCTGCAGAGCCACTAAAATTTGAAAACTCTTCCTATGTCTGTCTGCTTTTTTCCCCTAGGATTTATGTAGATTAAATATACTGAAACTCAGTTCAAATCAGCAACATTTAGCTTGGATGTGTTAATATATCAAAGATATATTGACATCTGCATTTATATAGGAACATTAATTTTGCTAACATTTATTGCTTTGCTCATTTTTTTGATAGTTGCCTTGCTTTTATTGACTTAACAATTTGGAGGTTTTCCAGACATATATGACTTTGTTACTGAATTGTTAAGATAACGATTTTTCAGATGTATGTTTTAGCAAGTTGACACTGAGATCTGTAGTTTTTATTCATGCACATATCTAAAAAAATTTGGAGAAATCCAGTATTTGAATGCAGATAAGTTTGATCTCAGTGAACATGTTTCACAACAATAAAATAATATATAAAATCCAATATTCACACCTGTATTTTGCCATAAATTAGTATGAATAACAGAAAGATAATAGGAAAAGCCAAGTGCAGGTGGTTTCTTGACTTATTAAAATGTGGTACCAAAGTCTGTTATTAAAATTGTCTGGGAATCCTTACTTCACATTCTGATATTAAAAAAATAATATATGGTGTCAAAACACCAACAGAACAATTTGATATAAAAATAAAAGCTTTTCTTTCCACATTTTAGCATGGAAATAACCAGCCTGCAAGAACTGGCACACTGTCGAGAACAAATCCTCCTACTCAGAAACCACCAAGCCCTCCCATGTCAGGCCGGGGAACACTGGGGTAAGAATTCAACTTCATTTTACAAGAAAATCCATAGGCTGAAGAAAAAGATATTTCTGTGACTTAAGTAAATGTATGGGTTCTTGCTGTGGGACCCTCTCAGTGTGAACTACCTTTTACAAATTTCATTTTGGCTCTTATTTCCTTCAACAGAATCCATGGTGAATCCGCTTGTTTTATAATATTCTCTATGGAAGTCTGTACTAGAAAACTTCTTTTGTATATATGTCAATAAACATCATTTATTTTTTTTCTAATTCATTTTTTTGGGGAAAAAAAAATTAGTGTAGCCTAAGTTTATGTCTAGTGAAATTACCAGAGGATTCCATATGGTGCTTTCACATGTGTTTATAGTATGCATATTGCAGGACTTTAAATAAGTGGTATATTTTATGTAGTTTGATTTCATAGCCTGCATCTCTTCTTGGCACCTGAAATTAGGGACTCTTTATCTTTAACTGTGCTTCTGCTGGTAATCTGAGGGCCCTTCATACTTGAGCTTTGGGGGAAGGCTAGTTGGAGAAATAGAAAAGGTAACAATTTGTGGCTTCTTCCTTCTCAGTTCTCAGTGCAATAAAAATATTGAATAATTGGTAAGATATTTCTGAAAGATTATTCACCTTAAAATAGGAAGTAATGTAGTAGAGTTCTTGGTTTTGGTAGAAAGGTGAGGAACCATTATTTTATAGTAACAAGGATTAACAATCAACAGTTTCATAGAATCTTAGTTCCCATTTTCGTTCTGTAAACCCCTGTCCCCTGAAAAAAAAAACATGAAATTATTAAATCGAAAAGTTAAAATCATTTATTAAGAAATGTGTGGCATTATATAGGATTGGAAATGTACTTGTTCATATTATTTCCACACTGAAGTACGAATAAAATGCAGAGGAGATAGTTTTCATACAATGTACAAGGACAGTGGCTTGTGGGTGACTGAGCTGGGAATAACGTATATTTCAAAGATTAATATTACTGAGCATTAAAAAAAATTAGAATCATTATTTTCAGAAATAAGGTTAGAACTTTTAAATTACCCTTTCCTAGGGTTTTTATAACAAAAAGTAACAAATTTTAGTTTTTGTGTAAAGTAACAAAGTTTATATACCCCAATTAAGAGTTTTATTTATTTTATTTTATTTTATTTTATTTTATTTTATTTTATTTTATTTTAGAACACTTCTTTAAAAAAATTTTTTTTAAACTTTTATTTGTTTTTGAGAGAGAGAGAGAGAGAGGCAGAGTACAAGTGGGGGAGGGGCAGAGAAGGTGGGAGTCATAGAATCTGAAGCAGCCTCCAGGCTCCAAGCTGTCAGCACAGAGCCTGAGGTGGGGCTTAAGCCCATGAAACATGAGATCATGACCTGAGCTGAAGTTGGACGCTTAACTGACTGAGCCACCCAGGCACCCAAAGAATTTTTTTTTAAACAAAACTTTATTATTACAAGTTAAAGAAAAAAACTTGTACTTGGTTATCAAGAGACAATCACAGATTTGGGGCGGGGGGGGACTACCACTTAATCTTTCTTATTCATTATTCCTTCTCTGTTATGCTTCTTTAGACGAAATACTCCTTACAAAACCCTGGAACCTGTTAAACCCCCAACAGTTCCTAATGACTACATGACAAGTCCTGCTAGGCTCGGAAGTCAACATAGTCCAGGCAGGACAGCTTCTTTAAACCAGAGACCGAGGACACACAGGTAAACCTTCAGTTGAGCCTTTGAATATCCATGAGTGGGGGTTATTGACTGGTGACAAACTCCTGTGAAGTTGCTGAATAAAGGTAAAGTACGAAGTCTAATCATAATATAGAATATAAAAGATGAGGTTAATAACATTGTAGATGTTTCTAGAAATTTGTATGGTAATTCCTCTGTTTTGGGGGGATTTTAAATATCTGTTCATACAATTGCAAATTGCTACTATGTTTTTTTTTTGATGGAGGTATAAATGCATATTTGGATCAGGGCCTAAAGAATGTTTTTTAAAACAGTTATTTAAAGATCAAGGCAACCACTCTTAAGTATTTTTGGATAAAAGGTGAAATATCAGAAATTATACAACATATAAACTTTATGAGGTTGGAAGTAAAAGGACACCTGAAATATGAGGAAGAATTTGTTAAGAGAGTTGGTATACTACAATATGTAAGTTGCTAAAAAAAAAAAAGAGTTCTAGAAGTCACCTCCCCAGTGGATTTTTGAAAAACTGGGTTATGAAGCATGACGTACATTCAGAAAAGTATACAATGTGTAAAGTATACAACTTGATGGTTTAATACAAATTGAATACACCCACATAACCATCCCCAGATCAGAAAATGGAATATGACCAGCAACCCTAAAGTCCTGCTTAGGCCCTTCCCCCGAAAAGTAGCAACACCATGTTTGGATATTTTTATACAGCCAGACAGATTTATTGTATAGTTTAATTTATTTTTTTCTTTAGTTTTATCAGTCACTTAAGAACTTGGGCAAGGAACCTCTCTATACCTTGACTTTTAGGTTGGTATATTAGAGAAATTTCACAAAATCATTTTGAGGGGACTCGGGGAAGTCAAGCCTCTCAGGTGCTGTGTAATGGAAATTTGTTGTTATTGTTACTGTTAGTAAAGAAATGATTATATTGATACCTGCAGTTACTATATCAGGTCAAGATCAGTGAGGACCAATTTTTTTTTTTTGATATATTTTATCAAAAAAATATATTTGAATTTGAATTGAATTATATTTGAAAAAAATATATTTGAATAATAATTCAAAGCATGATTTTTCTTTATAATGGAATAATAGTTTAATCATATTCAACAACTAGTCACTAAAAGTTACTTCATTAGATACTAAGGATATACCAGGAAAATAAGTTTAATTTTCCAGAAGCTCATTTTGTTAGAACAAGCATCAACAAACTTTAAAAAAAAAATTTTTTTTTTTAAAGTTTATTTATTTTGAGAGAGAGAGTGTGTGCGCTCAGGCAAGCAAGCACAAGCAGAGAAGGGGCAGAGAGAGAGAATTCCCAGCAGGCTCTGTGCTGACAGTGCAGAGCCCGACCTCACAAACCGTGAGGTTGTGACTTGAGCCAAAATCAAAAGTTGGATGTTCAACCGACTAAGCCATCCAGGTGCCCCAAGAAACTTTTTAATGAAAGGCCAGATTGTTAATATTTTAGGGTTTGTGGGCCATATGGTCTCTGTTGAAGTTACTCAGCTCTGTCATTGCACATGAAAGCAGCCATGGACAACACCTAAATGAATGAGCATGTGGCCGTGTTCCAATAAAACTTTGTATGCAGAACTGAAATTTGAATTTCGTATAATTTTAATGTGTCATTAAATAATACTCCTCCTTCAATTTTTAAAAAAAACTTTTAAAAATGAAAAGAATGTTCTTAGCACACAGGTCATAAAAATGAACCATGGGCCAAATTTGGCCCATTGGCTGTAATTTTCCAACCCCTATGTGAGAAAAAAGACACATAAGCTAGTAATTGTAGAAGAGCATAATAAATACAAAAACTTCATATGATTGTGATGCAGTGGTGGCACAAAGCAGAATATTGATCACCTGGCTTGAGGGAGTAGGGAGGCCTTCACTTTGAAGCTATTTATTTTATATAAACAGCTTGCTCTTTTTTTCTTTTTCTTGCATTAACATATGATAATGTAATTATAGAATAATCACATTGGAGAAGAAAATCAATTTTATCTAAGCAGTGCTCTCTTGAGTTTCTGGGCCTATTGAGCCAGTGATGTTGATTTTAAACCATACTGTGGAGCCTAAGGTTACATGTGCACATATATACATTAGTATACATGTGCATGCACAGATTACTAAAAACAACTGGATAGTGTGAGGTCCTATGCCTAAAGACACAGTGAATCCATAGGAATTAGAATAGTAAGGGATTGTTTAGCGTTAACAGTATCAACTCTTCTAGAATGCGCCATGCTGAAACTTCACTACTGTTTGTTTTTTGTTTTGTTTGTTTTTGCCGGTTTGCTTGTTTTCCAAAAAATTCCCCTGTTTTATCACCATTCTTTGAGATAGATGGAGATTTTCATATTAATTCCAAAATAAAACTGGTTACACTTTTTATTAACTTACTAACTTTCATAACATCTTGTACATTTTCTTTTGTGGCATGCATCATGCTATTTTTTTTTTAATGTCTATTTAATTTTGATAGAGACAGAGTGTGAGCGGGAGAGAGGAGGGGAGACACACACACACACACACACACACAATCTGAAGCAGGCTCCAGGCTCTGAGCTGTTAGCACAAGGTCCTGACACAGAGCTTGAACTCATGAGCCGTGAGATTGTGACCTGAGCTGAAGTTGAACACTTAACTGACTGAGCCACCCAAGCTCCCACATTGTGCTGTTTTTTAATGTCTATTTTCCCATTCTCAACTGTGAGCTCCACGGCAGCCTAGTTCATGTCTGCTTTGGTACTGCTGTTCATAATAGGTGTTAAGTAAACTTTTTGGGGGGCATCAGTCAGTTAAGTCTCAGTCAGTTAAGCGTCTGACTGTTGGTGTCAGTTCAGGTCATGATTTCACGGTTCGTAGCATTGAGCCCTGCATCAGGTTCTGTGCTGGCAGCACAGAGCCTGCTTGGGATTCTTTCTCTTTTTGTCTCTCTCTCTCTCTCTCTCCCCCCCCCCCCCCCCCCCCCCCGTCTCTTTCGGCCCCTCCCTTGCTATCTCTCAAAATAAATAAACTTAAAAAAAAAATCAACTTTTGATGACTCATTGTATAAGAATTTAATAGTGATTCATTTATCAATAGGATGACCTCTTCTGATAGTTCTTTGTACTGTGTTAGGACTGTACTGATTTCCAGTAGATTGAGAAGTAGTGCAAAACACAAAAACCGCCTTAACTATTAAGGTTAAAATTGTATTGAACAGTTTTAAAAATTTTGATGTACATACGTATACACATTATAAAAGGAGTAATTAGTGGCTTTGAATTGATTGTTTCATTGTTTTTGGGTAAATCTCTAGAGTGGCTTTTTTCACATTTTTTACTTTTCAGTGGAAGTAGTGGAGGGAGTGGAAGTCGAGAAAACAGTGGAAGCAGCAGTATTGGCATTCCCATTGCCGTGCCTACACCTTCACCACCCACTATTGGACCAGGTACTTTTTTATTAATCTGTTTTAATATGTGGTAGTATTTATGAGCTTTATTATAAAGTCTGAAATAGTTTAGTTATTTTAGATAAAATTGCTTATTAAATTTATGTGATTGTTGCTAGAAGAAATGCTAACATTTAAAAACATTTTTAGGGAGACCTTCATGGAAACTTTAGGGTTTTCCTAGCTGTTTCTTACATACAGAACTTATTAAATAGCTTTACTAAGTAGTGTTTTGGCCATTTTGCTTAGAAATAGTTGCCTTGGGCACTAGTCAAGAATGACATTTATTATTTCAAGAGCAGGAGTGTCTTTAATGTAAATTATATACCAGTGAGTTTTGATGTTACCTTGTAGGCTAGTGCCTCACCTCTCGTGTTCGCTTGTTTTATGACTACTACATTTATGTATAATATTCCATGCCATGAATAAAATGCCATGAATATAAAATAGGATTAAAATAAGAAAAGTCCTTTTGCTCTTTAGATTATAGAAAAAATTTAAGAAATCATCAGAGAGCATTAAATTAATCCCTTGATTTTTTAGTAAATGAAAACTTCATAATGTTAAAAATATATATTTAAAAAGTAAGTATGATAATCAAAACTGTTAGGGAAAAATTCTTAGCTTCTCAAGGAGATTACTGAAAAAGGAGAAAAAGCTACTTATAAAAACAGGCATATTTTATAGTTAATGCAAGTATGATCTCTGTGTCCTCTTTACCTAGTAAAATTCATATTCATTTAGACATGCTTTACATGGGAGTGTCTCTTTGTTTTTTTTCCTTTCCACAACTTTGTGCTTTCTTGCTGTTTCAGAATGTTTAGTTCTCTTTCTTGTATTCTGACCTAAATTATAAACTATTTTATTAGAAAACATTTCTGTCCCTCCTCCTTCTGGAGCTCCACCAGTATCACCTCCTCCACCACTTCTCCCAGTGAACACTGTGATAGGTGAGATTGCGTAACCACTGTAGTGACGTACCTTACTTTGCACAATTCATAGTAAACTCCTCTGTTAGACTGCTAGCTTTCATAGTTATTAGGTTGTAGGTGGTAACACAAAGGTTAAAGTGTTAAATCTAATTACACTAATTTCTTCTGGTGAAAGGCCTCTGAAGTTACACAGTTAAATGTAAAATCATGTCCTCTGAAATGTGCAATGTTTCTATGCTTAATTTTTAATGTGGTTTGTATTTCTTGCTTGTTTGGATTTTCTAAGGAAAATTACAGCAGTGATTGTTCAAAAAGATATTTTTAAATTAGTAATATAATATTTTTTAAAGTGAAACTTGATTTGGAACTCCCTGCTATACAGTCAAAGAATTGGGGTGAGAATGAGTGATAGGAGAAACAAAAAATGGAGAAGAAAACGATATATGGTTATGGGGTGCTCTGAGGCTTTCCTGTGGATCGTAGTGTGAAAAACTCTGATATAGTTCAGTACTTTTGGCATCTGGGATGCCAAGAAATACATATTTTTTAATCGAATACATTTACATTGTTCCTAAATTAGAGGTGACTGGATTGAGCATATAAGGAATTCCAAATATAGACACAGTATGAAGCCATTCAACTTAGAAATATACAGTAGCAATAATCTGAGTAGAAATGGGTAATGAAATGTTTCAAATGACAGTGGAGTTTCAGCTTGGGTAAAATGAAGCTGTCCTGCTACATCTTTTCAAAACCATGGTACTTGTACTCAAAAGGGACGAAAGGAGGCAATAAAAAGAAGACCCTAATAATAAAAATGATCGTTAGAAAGTCCATGTGAGAAAAAATGCCCCCAGTGTAGGCAATAATCAGGAAAATGAAAGATAAAATCACGATGAGATAGTATTTTATATTCACTAGATAGGTGGAAATATAGAAGTCTACTAGTTCTAAATGTTGATGAGGATGTGTAGTAACAGGAAAGGACATTGCTGGTGGGAGTTTATTAGAGTTTATTAGTTGATACACGCACTTTGGGAAGTAATTTGCTGTTACCTGGTCAAGTTGAATGGGTTTCTACCTTAGATTTAATAATTTCATTTCTAGATATTTACCCTAGAGTACTGGTTCTTAGAATATGGCTACAGGACCCCTGGGGGCTGCTAAGATCCTTTTATGGAGTGTTTAAAAAAAAATTTTTTTTTTTTAATATTTATTATTTTTGAGAGAGAGAGAGAGAGAGAGAGAGAGAGCAAGCGGGGAAGGGGCACAGAGAGAGGGAGACACAGAATCGGAAGCAGGCTCCAGGCTCTGAGCTGTCAGCACAGAGCCTGATGCGGGGCTCGAACTCATAGACTGCAAGATCATGACCTGAGCTGTAGTCGGCTGCCCAACTGACTGAGCCACCCAGGCGCCACTGGAGTTTTTGAGGTCAGAACTATATTCATAATAATACTAAGACCTATTTGCCTTTTTCATTTCTCATTCTGGTACCAGTATACAGTGGGAGTTTCCAGAGCCTCTGTGACTTATGATAAAATCATTGCTGTGACAGCTAACAGAATGGTTTTTTTGTATATTCATGTGTTGTTGTTTTTTTAATTTTTTTTAACGTTTATTCATTTTTTGAGAGGCAGAGAGAGAGCACAAGCAGGGGTGGGCCAGAGAGAGAGGGAGACACAGAATCCAAAGCCGGCTCCAGGCTCTTAGCTGCCAGCGCAGAGCCTGATGCGGGGCTCGAACTCCCGAACTGTGAGATCATGTCCTGAGCCCAAGTCAGACCCCCCCAACTGACTGAACCACCCAGGTGCCCCAGTAATATTCATGTGTTTTAATTCAGTTTTAATTTCTATTATAGTAATTACTGTAATTACTCTAGTGCTGTCATCCACCTCTGCAAAAGCTTTTTGAGGTTCTCTAATTTTAAAGAGTGGACACTAAGATGATACAATTTACCACTGGCCTAGAACAGTGGCTTTCAGAGTGTGATCCCCAGACCAGCTGCATCATCACCACAGGGAAACTAGTTAGAAATGTAAATTCTCAGATCCCACTGTACACCTACTTACTCAGGAACTTTGAGGACTGGGCCCAGCAATCTGTATTATAAGAAGCCCTCAAGGTGAAATTCTCATCAGTGCTAAGTTTGAGAATCAGTGTTGTAGAGAAACTCAGGAAAAATATTTAGGCATGTTCATAGTAGTAGCATTAATATCAGCAAAAATCTGGATGCAACCCAAATGTTTAATAACAATAGAATGGATAAATATATTGTGCAATGTTCACATGCAAATAAAGCAACAAAAATGGATGATACAATATTGATATACTTACCAACATGGACGAATCTTAAAAAAAGAATATCAAAGGAAAAGAGAAAGCCAGCAGCATGCATAATTATTGCATTATGAAAGCTTATAAATTATGACTTCTCTGTATATATCTGTGCTTTAAAAAAAGAAACTGTAAAGAAAGAATGTTTAATACCTTTCGGTTTTGGGATCTAGAAGGCTCAAACAGGAAGCTTTGGTGATACTGGTAATATTCTGTTTCTTGGAGCTGAGTATCTTATTTTTCTTTAATTTACATATAAAAATATATTTATGTAAATTACAACCATTACATATAATTATATATATTAGTATACATGTTATATTTTAATATATATTTTATTATGTATTATATATATTTAATGTATTATATTTTAATATATATTATATATTAGTATATATAATTATGTATAAGAGAAATATAAAAATCATTTTACAGAGGTCTCTGTTAAAAAGTTAAAGGTTTACTTCTTAGAGCTCTCTGGAAACCCTGGCTACCCAAAATTAGTTATTCATGAGATCTTTTGATTAGGGTATTATTTTTAAAATGTGTTTCTATTCAGAAGAGGACCATGTAGGTGATTCGAATATTTAGTTACTGCCTATGGCTTGGGAGCTCCAAAATGTTAAATATTACCACTTTTTAAAATGAACAACCTCTGCTGTATGGTTTTATGGTAATAACTTGTATGACTCTAGGAGAGGTTAATTACACAACTGAATGAAAATAAACTAGTTTTACTTACTTAGTCATGGTTAGATGTTTGGGTGGGGCAAAGAAGGCTGACATTAATCCTGAAGTTACCTTTGAAAAGTGTGGTTAACTTTAGAGGCTTTGAACTTTATTAACCTTTTAAATATTAAACTTTTGAAATGTTGGTAAAGATGACTTTGAATAAAATTAAGTATTGATAGTTTTTAGTCATTTTAGATATGTATGATAATAAAGAAGATTTGTTTTGGGTAAAGAATGGAAAAAGCCCTCCAAGTATGGAGAAAGGTAATGGATATTCTACATAAAACTGCTTTTGAAATTTTGAAATTGTAAAATGATTTTACAAAGTCTAAAATTATTTCCAGTTTCTCAGTGAAAGGCGAAGTATGTTATTCTTAAAACTTTGGAGATACATAAGAAATCTGATTCTAGATATGAGTACTTTGAAACTAGAAATTTTGCTTCCCATAAAAATTCTGTCATATGTTGTATTTGATAATAATTGCTAACACAATAAACATTCACTAAATATAGTACTAAAATATAGTAGCATAGGTAGAAAGTATGCTTACTTGTTTAAATTTTATAATTTAACCTGTGCTTCTGAAGATTTGGCAATGGAAAGGAAGAAGTTTACCAACTATTAATACATTCACATCTAAAAACCGATGCTTTTCATCTCAGATTATTTTCTGGTACTTATTTTGTTGGAGAGACATAGTTTACATATAAAAGCTATATATTCTAAACTGATACAGAAAAATTTATATATAATATTAGCAAACTACCATTTGGGATTCTGCCAAATTAAAAAGTTTAAGAATGTTACTTACTTTTTCAGCTTTCCATACAGTATCTGTTTTTCCTTCTGTTTTTAACTTCAGAGGAGCTATTTGTGTTTTATCTTTACTTTTCTCTTAATTTTGTGCTGTGGGCTTTAAAAAGTAAATATTTCTTACTGTGAGTCCCCTTCCCTTTGTTCTGCCACTGGAGGTGACATACGTGCTCAAGTTCTTTGTTGGTTGCCTTTGACTAATGCTTTGCAGCAGCGCCGGGCTCAGCTCCTGGTTCCCAGTATGGCACAATGACCAGGCAGATTTCCCGACACAACTCGACCACCTCCTCGACATCTTCTGGTGGATACAGACGAGCTCCCTCTGTGACTGCTCAATTTTCTGCTCAGCCTCATGTTAATGGAGGTCCACTTTATTCTCAGAATTCAAGTAAGCTTGTGCTTTGCAGGCATACAACAGTGGAGTTCCTTTTGAACAAAAGTATTTGAAGCTGATTTTCTTGCCAGTGATAGACAACAATTGAAACCAGGCTATTTCATGTTTATTTTTGCTTTAGGAAGTTGGTCCTTGAATTGTGCTATTTTAAGAATAATTGCTTATCATTTTCTCTCAAAAAATTCAGACTTAGTATATTTATGTACTAAAATTTAATGATTTTTATTACTATAAATAGAACTAGAAGAAAAAATACTGAAATTAGTTAAGCTGAATTTATTTTTATTGGCATGTTTGAGACCATTCAATAACACTGAAAGTAAGAACATTGAAAAATTGTTCTTTAATATAATGAAATTGCTGGCTATCACTTTTAAGCTTGTTAACCTGTACTGAAATGAGTTCTGAACCATTGAAAACATTTGTGATGCCTGCTTATTCTGTTTCTAATCACTGTAACAGTTGGGGTGGGGACTTTCTTCTGATTTCTTTCTCTTCACATCAAATTGCACATCTCAACACTAACTGCAATTTAAAGGCTTAAAGATATTTAAAGATTAGAAAATAGTTTTGGCATCTAAAGACAGGAAGTATGAATTGCTTAGGATAATCATTAATTTCAGTTTCATATTAAACTCATATTGAAAATCATTAATTTCGTTTCATATTAAAATGCTTAATTCAAAAAGAAAAAAAAATCTGAAATGAGCCTGTTGTCCAGTATTTATTATTGGCTTGAAGAGGTGAATACTGGGCATAGACTGGAACACACTTTCCCATGTGGCTTTTGTAACTGCTTTCTAGAGCTGCATGTTGTATTAGTAAAAAACACTGAATACTCCTTGTTTACCTAGGAAGGTGGTTTTAAGTTTATTTATAATGCATATTCTGAACATGTATTTTAAAGCAGAGCTAGAGGAAAGTTCTCTTATTTGTTCCCAGTGTAAATTTTAGAGTTAAAGATTGTGTTATAGCAAGAAACTTCTAAGAATTGAAAAACACTTTAGCAGAAATGTCAAAATTCACAGATAATCCTCAAGTTTATACAGTCCTTTTCCAGACTAAAATTTTCTTCCAGGCTACCAAGAAATTTTGCCAGCTAGAATTTTACCTCACATTTTCCTTGATTTCCGTTTGGTAATGAAAGGTAGTTAGAGTCTTAATATTCCCTGGATTATTGGATTATTATTAGCCTCAGTGGTTTCATGATCTTTTAATTTTTTTTTATAATATGTTGTGTTTTTAGATCCCATCTTTATGTTCTTTTTTTTCTTTTCCTCACTTAGACATTTAGTTCATTCTGCAAATAGAATTTTTGGTGACACTTCACCTAATATATGTTTGTGCAGTTTTATTTTAACAGTGCTTGGTGGGTTATTCTTAAATAAGACATTTTCGTTACTGAATGACTATATCTTTTTGAAACTATAAAGGAAATTTGGACTCGAATTTAAAAAATAAATTATGTGTCAAAATAATTTTCCTTCAGTCTAGTTACTGTTGGTGTTGTAATAATTGCAGTAGTAGTAGCGGTTGTTATAGTATTTTTAGTACGTAAATGTTTTTAGTGTTTTGATGTGCATATTTCCCCTTCTGTCCCAAGTGTGGCGATAACGACTAGTATCTTCCTAACATAGCTTTTCTTTTTCTCTACATACTAACCAGCATGTCTAGCTACTAAGGGTTGTTTCTAAACAATTTTTTTTAGGTTTGTGGGAGGGTTTTTGTTTTTTAAATCAGAACTGTAATATTTTACTTCTTAACAAGCCTTCTGTATACAAAGTATCAAAATCAATGAGGACCAATATCCTAGTGAATTGATGTCAATTTTAGCCATACAATGAATATTAATGAACTTACATTGCTTTGTTATTGTTGCTTTGAATACCTAACCTCTTTCAAATTTTTATGCTTACCAACAAAATTCTACGTTGTGTTAACTGAAACAACCCTTTGGTTACATGATCCTTGGGAATGAATAAATTGTTTTTCTCTGTCAATTTAGTGTCACATTTTGGTGACTGCCAGTAAATTGAATTTTGCAGTTCAGTCCTGTTGACTTTTCTGAGCAATCTTTGGCATTTACTGCCTAGTTAAAATGAGACAAAGTGGTAAACTTCTGAATGTTTACTTCTAGTTTGTTACAGTTTTTAATATATTTGCTGCCCACGTGAACATTTGATATCAATTTCCTACAAATTATGTCCTCTCCAGAAAACAGTTGGAATGATTACAACTACTCAGTGATTTGTTAGAAAGTACTTTAATGCAAATAATTGTATATTTTAACCTGTTGTGAGATCAGGTTCCCTATATAGGCTCAGAACAGTGATAAAATGAAGAAGGCCACTTTGAAATACTTATCCTATGAAACTCAATGAACAGTTAACATGGTATGTAGAGCAGTGTTATTCCCTGGTAAATTTAGGAGTGATATCTTTGAAAATAAAATTGTCAACTTAGAAAATAATAATGACCTTGTTTTACAAATAAGGGTTTTTCCTGGAGAGCTATGTACAAATTTAGATACATAATAAGAACTGGTTTTTAAAGGAAACCTGTGATTAATGTATTTATTTACATATGGAAGAAACCGCTATTCCATAACGTACTTATTTGGGTTCTAATTTACAGCATTACCTTAAAGCTAGACATATATACCTGTTAGGTTATAGAGATAGGCAAAGACAGTATCCTGGAATTATTCCAGACAGTATCCTGGAAACCTCCATCTGTATTTTGCTGTTACTCATTTTTTTAAAGTCTTTCCTTAGAATTTGAAAATTCGTTGCATGAAAATGAATGTGATGGTAAATTTAAGTCCTTCCCCAAACAGTTTAATATTAGGATTAAATCAAATGTGTTTTTTTTTTTTTAAACATAAAATTAACCAGTGGGCTATAAACACAGTTCAGGTTTGCTGGTGGGAAGTGAACGTGAAGGTTCTGCAGGTTTTTGTTTTGTTTTTTGTTTGTTTTGTTTCATTTGCAAACTGTTCTTTGCATACTTATGTTTGTGGTCCTTGTAACTGACTTCTGCTTTTTGTTTGTTTCCTTTTCTTTCCTTTATCTGTTTTACTCCCCCATACTGTATTGTTGCTACCAGTTTCTGTTGCTCCACCCCCTCCCCCTATGCCTCAGTTGACTCCACAGATACCTCTCACAGGCTTCGTGGCCAGGGTGCAGGAAAACAGTAAGTTTGGAAAAACTGAGCTGTCAAAGAGTAGAGGCTGTCTCCTTATAGCATGCATGGCTGATGAGTCATCATTTCCTTTTATTGAGACGCTAATCTTACCTTGAAAATAGGTGCAGATACGTTTTTAAAACTGAAGAGCACGGTCTTCAGTTTTTTCTCTTGTATGCATGATTACTGACCCATATAAATTTCAAAACTTCAACTTTCTTATGTATTTACATGATCTAAAACTTGAAATCTGATCTTTGCAGATTCTTAAGGAAAGTGTAATCAAACAAAAATTCAAATTGTGTGGAAACTGCCAGCTTCCAAGAGCTATTAGGGGAATTAGAAAACATTTTTTTATTCTGTTGCCAACAAATTCATATATAGATAATTATAGTATGAGATTAAATTTATTACGCATTTGGGGCAGTTCCCCCCCCCCTTTAGTTACATAAAAATTTTAGAGAAAGCTTTGTATTATCAGATTTTTATACATAAATAATTTTGAATCTATATAGCAATTTGTTGTTAGCTTGAGAATGAATCTGCAAGAATAACTAATTTACATCCAAGTTATCCATCTAGGAGTGATAATCAGTGTTGAGCCCTCTTCATGATCTGGCCATATGCAGGCCCATGTCAATTTTTAGGTCTTTTCTCAGGAAGGTCAGATTTACAATTTTTGGAAATTCTTTAGGATACATGAATTTAATTAGGATAGAGTAGTTTATATTGCTGCCTGATTACTTTGAGGTTCCAGAAGATATATAATCCTAACTACACGATCAGAGTGCATGTTGACAAAATGAAAAAAACCACTATTACTGAATTATACTATGCCGAAATAGCTGTTGAGATTAAGATGGTAAACTGGTCTAGTAGTGATTTACTTCATTTGGGAGCCATCACCATGCAAATAAATTTTAGAATGATTTGAACAAATATGTAGCCCACATGACCGATCGCCTCATCTTCCAGGAAAATACATTGTGGCAAATGCCATTGCTCAGCCTTTGCTGACCCTGTTGTGTAATCTCCATACTTCCTCCCTTCCTCTAGTCAAATAATTGTTTACGCAGTGTTATGTGCTAGACTCTGGGAAGAGTTCAAATTTCGACCTTTAAGAAACATATAGGATTGAATGGGCTCTTCATAAAACATTGTGGTTCCAAAATGTTGAAATTTCTGAGTGTAAACCACCCTTATTCTTAGCAGTTGTTCGAAAACTTCCATATGTTTAAACTTAAGTGAATCTTATTTTTAAAAAGAAGGGAATGAGGATAAATTGCTGGTCCTTAATGCTATAAGAGTTTAAAAACTTGAGCTGCCTTACAGCCAAAATTAGGAGGAAATATTTTAAAATAGCCATAATAAACATCCATTTAATGGAGCCAAAGCATATTGACTAGCATTTTTGGTAATTCTTTTTTATAGAAGTTCAGTATTAATGTACATAATTCTAGGTATGCATTTTTTTTCCTAAGGAGGACCATGGTACTTAACTACTATTTTATTTTAGTTCCTTTTCCCAAACTTATGAACTGGAGTCAGTATTTTCCTTGGGCTGCAGAATGCCCAACTTTGTTTGGCATCTGTTTTCTTTGAAAGCATGTAAGGAGAATTATGAACTTTGTGTCAATATCTTACATGTTTTATGGAGTACATATTTTCTGTGTTCTTTTAAATATGAAGTTTCCTGTGACACTAAAAATTGATGATGATAATGCATGTGGTAGTTAACCTGTTAAATGTGTTTCGGTTTAAGACATAAGCCCCTAAAAAAGTCAGCAGTGTCTTTACATCTGTATATGATTAACATCAGGAAGCATTTTTGAACTAATTATGCATGGTGCTAGACAAAGTATTATGCATAGAGAATTAGATTGACCAGACTTCTGCCCCTGTGTATATATAATTTGGAGATAAGCCAGTGTAGATTCACAGAGTTTGGATATGAAGACAATGGAGTGAAAACATTAAACTAGTAAGTTATATATAAGTCAAGAGTAAATGCAATTTAGGGACAGCAAATGTGTAATTTATGCAGTAAGCCAAATTAAGGATATGAGCTATGGCTCTGATGTTAGAAAATGGATTCATACCCATTTTCTTCTCCTCTCAATAATATTAGAAAGCTTTGTGTAGAAAGTAAGGGCAAAAATAAAACGGAATCAAGCATTTGGTGGAAAAATAAATTATAGACCTGTTAGATAGCTATCAGAATGAGCATCATTGCACAGGATGTGTTTTCTAGTAAGTCTTTCTTGTACCATCAGGATAAAATAAAAATCACAGAATTGAAGTGGTTATGGAAGTAGGGCTTTTATCCACAGATGTTTTAAATTTGGATTCCTTTGTTGCATTCTCAGCACGTTATTCCAAATAGGGTAGAATAAACTTTAAAATCTGTATTAACAAGTAGATTATGACTGCTTTCTTTGATCACATAAATGGCCCCAGATATTGGCATTCGAGTTAGTATTTTAGTATTCTGTATTTCTCCTCTGCAGATATTATATAATTCTTATGTCAATTTGTGTCAAAGAATTTTTGTCTTTAGCTTTCAAAGAAATGTATGGATCAGAAATTTGAATTAAGAATTAGTTGTGTGTTTTGGCTTTGAACTCTTGGAAGCATTGTTACCTGGAATCATCATAGTTCAGAGAGCCTAGTTCTAGCCTGATACTTCCTCATCTCACTGTTGACACCCTTGATTATTTAAGTAACACACACATGTACCACACCCATCTACAGCTTGAGGTATGAGTCGTTTTTATTGTTTTGCACGATATAAGTTCATTTTTGTTTGTTTGTTTGTTTTTAATTATATCTTCCCGTAATACTTTATTAAAAAAATATTGTGGATGTATTCTGAGACAATTGGAACATTAGGATCTAGTCTTTCCCTCATCCCATGCTTAAGTTTTACCAGCAATAATGCAAGAATCTTAGCTCCTTTCTGCATTTAAAAAGTTGATTCTGAATACAAACATTTTTGAAAATACTCAACACAATTTTGTATTAGTTTGGAATTATTTAATTTCTAATTTAATTTTCTCTTGTAAATAATAGAAAACCTACACATAGAAGCAGACCTGGTACCACAAACCTTTTTCTCGATTAAAACAGACAAAAATAAATATCCCACCCACTGGAGGCTTATTTCTGGGGAACTAAAAGATAACTGAAAGCCAAATCAGGGACCTGAATGTGCACAGTGAATGGTTATCAAACCATATATGAAATGGTATTCCTAACATTTACAGTAGCCCGAATGGGAAATGTGACATATGGCTTATTTACAAGGAGGTAGGCTGACTAAAGGGTAATGTTTGTTCCGATCTCAGTGTTGGAGTAAGGAAACTTTTTTACTCCTATAATTTTTATAAAAAGAGACATTGTTTCCTAACCTCCTGCATTCATTGATTTGTAGCACTTCCTAATACCTTTATTTTTAACTCATTTTATTATTGTTCATATTATTATTAAGAGTAGTAGAAGCTCTAACACACCAAGCTTTTATTTCTAATCACTGCATGTCTTACTATAGTGCATGCTGTATACAAATTAGAGCTTTCTTAAATTCTTCTTTTAACTTCAGAGTTTTCATTTACTCTAATTTCTGATTCAAATTAATTATCTGAATTCTTTCAGTTGCTGATAGTCCAACCCCACCACCGCCACCTCCCCCAGATGACATTCCTATGTTTGATGACTCTCCACCTCCGCCACCACCACCCCCAGTGGATTATGAGGATGAAGAGGCTGCAGTAGTTCAGTATAATGATCCATATGCAGATGGGGATCCTGCTTGGGCCCCCAAGAATTATATTGAGAAAGGTAAGGTACAGTCATCACTGAATTGAGGTGAAGGAAAATAACCTAATTATAGAATTTTTAGAGCTATAAAGAACATCTGATAGTCTGGTGTTTGCAGCCCTTTGAATAAGCATTTTTGAGAGAGAGAGAGAGAGAGTGAGAGAGAGAGAGAGAGAGAGAGAGAGAGAGAGAACGAACCCGGGGGAGGGGAGAGAGAGGAGGAGACAGCAGATCTAAAATTGGCTCCATGCTGACAGCAGAGAGCCTGACATGGGGCTCAAACCCACGAACCTGCAGATCATGACCTGAGCCAGAAGTCAGGCACTTAACCAGCTGAGCCACCCGGGCACCCCAACCCTTTGAATAGCCTTATCCAGCTAAGATAATTTAGTCAAACCTTATTTTCTATACATTTCCATTATAAAGGGATGGTCTTTATTTTTCAAATTAAAAGTGTATTATGTTAGATGTGCTTTTTCAAATGACGTAGGCTGGAGATGAACTTGCCCGTTTGCATTTTACAGATGAAACCAGTAAGGCACAAAATAGCAGTTAACTGACTTGCTAAAGATACAGAATTAGTAAAGATTTAAAGCAAGATTTCTACTCTTACAATTAAAAGGGAAACCTTTAGAGTTCTGAAAAATGTTTACAATGTGGTTAATCAGTTTGATTGCCTTTGAAATATATTCCCTTCCATTGGCTTTCCTCGATTAAATGCCTTTAAGCAAGTAGCTCTATAGCTCTGGAGACCTGCAGCATTCTCTTGTGCCCAAGTTTTGAATACTAGGCTAAAAGGGAATTTGCTGTATTCCTTTTATATGTACGTGTGTGTATTTAAATTTTTTTAGTTGATACAAAGTTACATTAGTTTCAGGTTTACAGCACAGTGATTCAGCATCTCTGTAGGTTATACTATGCTCACTACAAGTGTAGCTTCCATCTGTCTCTGTGCTGTATGTACCTTTCTAAATATTTTTAAACAGGTACTCTACACACTGTTCAGGAAATCTCAAATATTCTACTTTATGTTTAGATTCTCTTGTACCTTCAAATAGAGATATGTTATGGTTATTATGAAGGTGATAAACTTAAATAGTCTTGAATTGTGTACCGGTAGTTCCTGGCTTGGAAAAGCAAATTTAACTTTAAATTGGGACTACTATGGAACTAATAAAAAGTTGACAAATTTGAAATATTATGGTTAATATTAATATTAATAATATATTTGGCAATAGAGCAGAATTTAAAAAATGTCTTTGCAAATTAAAATAATGGTCTTATATTAGTGGTCATCACACATGTTCTATAAAACACCAGATAATAAATACATATTTTTAAAGTTTATGTATATATTTTGAAAGGGAGAGGGAGAATCCTAAGCAGGCTCCACACTGCCAGTGCAGAGCCTGATGCAGGGCTTGAACTCAAAAGCTATGAGGTCGTGACCTGACCTGAGCCAAAATCAAGAGTTGGATGCTGCTTAACTGAACCACCCAGGTGCCTCGAAAACATTTTTAACTTAAAAAAAAAAAAACAAAAACTGGAGGTATAATTACGCAACAGCATTCTGTTAGTTTCAGGTATACAATGTAATGATTTGATATTTGTCTTGCAAATGAAATATTTTTAAGTTTGCCAGCTCTACAGTCTGTTTTGTTACAACTAGTAAGCCCCACTGTTGTAGCACAAAAGCAGCCATAGATGCTACATAGTGAGTGGATATGTCTGTCCATGTTCCAATAAAACTTTATTTATTTTTTATGTTTTATTTATTTTTGAGAGAGGGTGGTTGGGGAGAGGAGGAGTTGCGGGGTGGGGGGGGGGGGGTGGGGGGAGGGGGGGGGGGCAGAGGATCCGAGGTGGGCTCTGTGCTGACAGCAGTGAGCCCAGTGTGGGGCTCAAACTCTCGAACTGTGAGATCATGGCCTGAGCCAAAGTCAGATGCTTAACTGACTGAGCCACTCAGGTGCCCCCAATAAAACTTTATTTACAGAAAAGGTAGTGGCTTGGATTTGGCCATGGGCCATTGTTTGCTGACCCATAGTCTAAATCAGAGAGTTGAGATTTAGTAGGATTGTATTTAAAGTCTTTTTTTTTTTTTTTAACTTTATAATTTTGAGAGAGAGAGCACACACATGAGCAGAGAAGGGACAGAGAGAGAGGGAGAGAGAATCCTAAGCAGGCTTCATGCTGTCAGCATGGACCCCGATGTGGGGCTCAGTCCCATGAACCACGAGGTCATGACCTGAGCCAAAATCAAGAGTTGGGTGCTTAACCGACAGAGCCACCCAGGCACCCCTCTATTTAAAGTCTTTTTAGGGGCGCCTGGGTGGCTCAGTCGGTTAAGCGGCTGACTTCGGCTCAGGTCATGATCTCGCGGTCCGTGAGTTCGAGCCCCGTGTCGGGCTCTGTGCTGCTAGCTCAGAGCCTGGAGCCTGTTTCAGATTCTGTGTCTCCCTCTCTCTGACCCTCCCCCATTCATGCTCTGTCTCTCTCTGTCTCAAAAATAAATAAACATTAAAAAAAACTAAAAAAAAAATAAAATAAAGTCTTTTTAAATACTTTTATAATCACAAGATGAATAAGGCCTGGTTTAATAGGATTTTAGTTGAATGTATTGATAGTATGTTATGACTGTTTAGAATCTAAAAGCCAAATTCTTAGGGTACATTAGCTGAACTTTAACCTACTGTGTGCCGTTCTTATCATATCCATTTATATTATACTAGCATTATGTTCAGTTTTGAGTATCACACTTTAAGATCCTGCAGACAGGAATGCCTTCAAGAGGAGAATATTCAGGAGGCAAAATATCTGGGAAGTGTACCTATAATGTGAAACAGTTGAAAGCAGTATTTCTAAGTTGAGGAAAGGGTGGCAGAGGAACTAGATAGCTGTCTTCAAATTTTTGTCATGTAGGATTACAGTATTAGACTGAGTTTTAAAAAAATCTGACAGTACATACAGAAGAAGGGGGAGTTTAGCTATTTATATGAATCAGATTCTGGAGAGTGGAATGGACATTGAATTTTCATGATTAAATTCTTAGTAGTAAGCCTTATTATATGAGAGTATATGCATTGGAAGGAGGGGAGGTTGGCTGTGATCAGGATTGATTTACAAAAGGACTTGGAAAATAGAAACCATTAATTTGATTCAGTACTCTTATCAGCTGTTTGTCTAAGTGGAACTAAAAATTCTGAATAACTTTGAGGATATGAGGCTTTTGTCACGATCAGTTCAAAAGTCATCTACACTACACAAACTAACCCATTTTTACTCTCAGTACAGAGAAATTAGTGTTACCAACGCTAATAAATAATAAATAATTGACACATTAGTAAGTATTACGTTGGCTATTTAAAATATTACAGTGTTTTCCTTACTAATGGTTTTCTAGTAATCACTCATTTTCTTGAGTGGTTATTTAGCCAAAAACAATACCAGGATAATAATTTATTCTGTATGTTGGATAGGTTGGTGAGCTTGTAATCACAGTACTGATCTGATGCAGGATTAAAATAGAGACAAATGGACTTGTTGAGTTTACTTAATACAGTTTTGTAAAGGGAAAAAAAAGGTTGCCTGTTTTAATTTAGTAAATGGTGCTATGGATCAGTGCTTCAGGTCTGTTCTTTATTATAATTCACTAATTCAGAATAATTATGAGGAGAAGCTATCTTTCTTAGGGGAAAAGTGAGTTCCAGAATATCTTAAGTATCTTAAGAACTGTTTTAAGAAAAAGATAACATGAGGTAATCAATGAAAATATGACATACCATTTCACATACACTAGAAAATTGCATGTAACTTCAGAACTATCAGGCTATAAAGGCAGAATGAAGGAACAATAAAATTCATAAACCAGTTGTTTGGAAAACTTGTGATTTTTTTGGTGACTGTCCTTTCCATAGTACTGTTAAAAAGGAAATGAATATTTGAACTCAAAATAATCAAATACCACAGAATTGCAAACAGTTCTCAAAGTCTTTTTTTTTTATTTTTTAACGTTTATTCATTTTTGAGAGAGTGCAAGTGGGGGAAGGGCAGAGAGAGAGGGAGACACAGAATCTGAAGCAGGCTCCAGGCTCTGGGCGTCAGCACAGAGCCCCATGTGGGACTTGAACCCATAGACCGCGAGATTGTGACCTGAGCTGAAGTCGGCCGCTTAACTGAGTGAGCCACCCACGCGCCCCTACCGTTCTCTAAGTCTTAATTAATGGGTCTTTTCTCACCTATTTACCACTTCAACAACAACAACAACAACAAAAAACTCATCCTGTTGGGGCACCTGGGTGGCTCAGTTGATTAAGCATCTGACTTCGGCCCAAGTCATGATCTCGTGGTTTGTGGGTTTGAACCCCACGTTGGGCTCTGGTGACAGCTCAGAGCCTGGAGCCAGCTTCAGGTTCTGTCTCCCTCTCACTCTACCCCCGCTCATACTCAGTCTCTGAAAAATAAATGAACCTTAAAAAAAAAAAGTTAAAAATCCTGTTGACCTTTAAAATGTGTAAGTTTTTTTGTTTTTGTTTTTTTTTTAAATCTAGGGCTAGTCCCGTAAATTACATGTATATTTTCTGTGGATGAGTAGGATGAGATTTACCTCCCAGGAGATGTGTATTTTCAAATTAGATAGCTTGGGTTGTTACCTGATTTACTGATTGACTCTGTAGCTTTGCCCAGTACTTTGGGGAAATGTTGCTTTGCGGTGGCTGCACTTAGTAGATATTTGTACAAATGAAACATCCAATACTAAAATAGGAAGATCTTTCCTGGATGGATTGGTTGAAACTGTTGATTTCTAGCTAGTCAAATTGTCAGTTTTATCCTAAGACCAAGCCAGTGATTTAGGCACATTGTTTGGCCACTGACTTACCTGTATTTATTAATGTAAGAATTCACAATTTTCATACAAATGGTTTTTGCTATACTATAGATTTAATTGGCATTACATTTTAAAATTCAGTTAATGCTGGAAATGGTGCGCTTATACTTACATGGTATTTCAACTCTTTTTTCCATAGTTGTGGCAATATATGATTATACGAAAGACAAGGATGATGAGCTATCATTTATGGAGGGTGCAATCATTTATGTAATAAAGAAGAATGACGATGGCTGGTATGAAGGAGTCTGCAATCGAGTGACTGGTCTGTTCCCTGGGAACTATGTTGAATCAATCATGCACTATGCTGATTAAATTTTTTGCTTTTAAAGTAGGTTCTTATTATTCAGTCATACTGTGGGACTATTATGGTTAACAGAATTGTCTTAAAATGTTTTCAAACGTGCCCATATTTTCAGGACATGCTGTTTTATTGGTATAATTGAATGTCTACGTGTAAGCATAAATCTTTGAGGCAGTTTGTGTATTGCTAAACAGCAATTAATACAGGAGGCTGTCCATACCTGATTATGCTTATGTACTTACTTACACAGTTAACTTTATGACCAGCCTAAGTATTCTGGGGGTGTGGGGTAGAATATTTAACAAATCATGATTCAGACTGTACCATTACATGTTTCCGTGCAGCATGGTTACTAACGCTATGTCAGACTAATATTAAAATCAGAAAACTTCAATCCTGGTGCTGGTCATACTTTTTGTTTAGACTTTCTCATTCTTGAAATATAATATTTGTTTAAAGCATGCATACAAATTTATGTATTGAAATATACTTAAAAAATCCAAGATGCTTCCAATTTGTGTAATATTTACTTGGAGTACTCGTACTTAGGTCTCTTGAAATGAATTGAGTCTCTAAGGTCTCCATGTGAAACAAAACAAAGGGTTATCTGTAATGTTGTAATTTGTACCTAAGTTTTTTAATGAGTGAATTTGCATTATAAATTTTTTCCATTCATAAATAAGTGAACCAAAGGTTTTTGTCCTTTCCTTCACTGGTTTGCTTTTAAAATGAATAAATAAATAAATAAAGTATACTGATTTATTGCAGAATTATGGTTCTATTTTCTCAATATAGTAACTGAAAAAAAAAAAAATACTAGCCTTATCTCAACCTGTCCCAACGGCAGTGATGGATTTTTGCAGATTTAAAATCTGAGATGGGTATTTACAAGTCAGTCTGCTGAGTTCCTTTTCTAACGTAATTTTTTCAAAGCTAAGAAAATGTGTCTAAGTGTGCACATTCTGTTAAGTCAAATTCTTAGGGACTGCTGTTACGTCCTTCAGTTTTCCAGTGGGCTGTTGTATAGTGGTTCAATAAAAGGAAACTAAAAGTCTCTTTTACGTATTGTTTTTGTAGAAGTGGGTGCAATGGACTTTTCAATAGGCACTATTAATCCATTACCTGGCACTAGCAACATAAAACGGTTTTAAAAGGAAAATAATTCAAAAAATGGTGGATCATGTATTAATCAGTGAACAGGGATATATACCTGACCAACAGACTTATATTGTCTTTTGAAGTAACTGAAATGCAACACATGCACTTTGTGTGTCTCCTCTTAATTTAAGGGAAGGTTGGCGGGATGTTTTTTCTTATCTTGTGTGTAATTCTGTATTGCCTAGGATATTAAAGTAGAGCACTCAAGTGTGGGTTTCTGTGTATTGAGGCTTTGTTTGGATTTCAAATTGCAGTTATGTACTGGGCGTTACAGACTTGTAACAGCATAGTAAATGGTAAGACTAGTGCAAAACATTTATTTCTGAAAATTAAAGGCCATTATTGCTACCAAATCAATGTGACTGTTGTATATGCATTTGCCTTTGTTAATTTTAAACATGATTTCAGTATCACTAGTGATCAGCTAGCTACCTTTTTCATTTTTTCAAGCGGAATGTTCTCTTAATTTTGTATATAACCTGTTGTCTAAATTTTATGTACAGTCTTTTATAATAAACCATTCTCCTATATGAATTTTGGATACTGTTAAAATCTTAATGTGGATTGAGATGTAGACTTCACAACTTTGTGACCTTGACTCCTATGGTGAAACAAGATAAAACCATTTGAATTTTAACATTATTTATTTGTGTAATGGCTTTACATGTGGATCTTAACAGTGTAAACAATACCACATATAACCATCAAGATACCTCTATTAGGATTTACAGGACTAGAGTGACAGATTCAGGTGGCTTAATTACATTTAAAAAGTTTTCTGAAAAACTTTGCCAATAAAAAAATTGCCCATCAATAAGGTTGAAATGATTTTCTTTAAATGATTTTTGGTTATCTGCACGTGAAGCAAAGTATATTTCACAAAACTCCTTAGGCACAGTCTGGTAAAATAGCTGCCAGAAATAACAGAAAGAGTTGTCATTTATCCCTCGTGAGTACAATTTCTGAAAGCTGTATGAGGGCGTCTCTCTCAGGGGACGGTCGAAGTTTACTGATCTCTCTCACTGCTTCGTGGCAGTACTGCTGGGCGAGGTAGGTTGTCTGTTGCACACCGTCACTCTGCGGGGGCGGGTACAGAACAAGAGAACAGATGCATCACTCACTGGATCAGCTCCGAATTCCCTGCTATAGTAGAGAATTAAGATGTACTTTTGAGATCAGGTTGATCAACACTAAACTATGTTTCAAGTGTCCTCCAACTCCTCGGTTCAGCTGCTTTAGGCATTTTTCTCAGAATGAGGCTAACAAAGCAGCGAACTCGTATCAAATAGCCATCGCCTTTCCCTGGTTTTTAAGTATTAGTTTTTAAAAAGTTCTACATGTATACAGTATCAGTTTTTAAGTGAAAAGAATCTAAAGTTAAAACACAATATATAACAAAAGTACAGAGCCCTTATGATGAAAATCAATACTTTCCTCCCTCCAAAGGCACAGTCATCTGTTGGTTTTGAGGTCTTAATTAGCAACTTTAGTTACTAGCTATTGCCTTCCTGCTGAGGAGGAGGATTTAGCCCACTCACCCTAGGCCTCTTATTTTGATAATTCTATTGCCATCTTTTCTTAATTACTTTTCTCATCATGTAGCATCAACTTTTCACTTTATCTCCAGGATATCCTATCCTACCAAGTGCTCCTATTCTTTATACTTTTACACTATAGAGATTTGCATTCTCCTCTCTAACCATGTTTTTATGTTGGTTCTAAAAGCTGAACACTAATAAAAAACTATTTCCGTAATGTAAAAATACATTTACTGCAGAATCAAGTCATGTACTATAATTTCATCTCCCTCTCCGTGGTTCCAAGCTCACAAGGCCCCTATTCAGAATAGAATATTAGTAACATTGGTCTGAAAGGTTCTGGTTTTCTGTACTTTACCAACTGACACAAAACAGGACACGTTTCAGTTTGCCCTGCCTTAGTGTACAGGAGCCCACTTATGAATGTAAATGCTTCCTTTTCTTCCTCTTTGGGAAAAAACTCCTGATCCCCAATCTTTCCACTGCCTTCATCATTCTGTTCATTGTTTAGACGGACTGCCTTAGCTCTAACAGACAGTTGTCTTCATCAAACTGTAGTTCATTCCACTGGTTTGAGTGCCTGCATCTTTCTCTTTCCTGATGTTTCCATGTTGTTCCTGAAATACATCCAGAGATAACTCAGAGAATGGGTACTGAAAGTCAACCTTATAGTTTTTTTAAGTTTATTTTGAAAAAGAAAGGAAATACACGAGTGAGGGAGGGTAAGAGAGAGAGAGAGAGAGAGAGAGAGAGAGAGAGAATCCCAAGCAGGTTCTGCGTGGACATCATGGAGCTGGATGCAGGGCTCAAACCCATGAACTGTGAGATCATGACCTGAGCCAAAGTCGGACGCTTACCCGAATGAGCTACCCAGGCGCCTCAACTTCATAGTTTTTGAGTGATGACTTCCGCCTTCACATTTAATGGATGGTTTGGATATAAAACTCTTGTTTTGAAATGTTTCCTCATCAGGGTGCCTGAGTGGCTCAGTTGGTCAAGTGTCTGACTTAGTCTAGGTTCAGGTCATGATCTGTGGTTTGTGAGTTTGAGCCCCGCATTGGGCTTTGTGCTGCCAGTGCAGAGCCTGTTTGGGATTCCCTCTCTCCCTCTCCTGCTCATGCTTGCTCTCGCTCAAAAATAAAAATAACCTTAAAAAAAAAAAGTTTGTCATTTTGAAGGCTTTGCTTTCTGCCTTCTATCATCTAGTGGTTTTGCAATACACTGAGCCAGTTTTGGTCTCTTCTCCTTTTGTAGGGGCCACTCTTTTCTTTGATTTTGTTTTTTTTCTCTTCCTGAATATATGTTACCTCATTGATCCTCTAAAAGCTCTCATTTTCTTCCCTTGCTGTTTACGTTTTTGAAGATCTGCTCAATTTCACGTTCTAACCCTTCTTTGGAGTTTTTCACAATCAAACTTTCTTAGAGCTTGTTCTTTTTTTTTTTTTTTTTAATTTCCTTTTTTTTTTTTATGGTAACAGTTTTTTTAAACCCCCCCCCCCCCCCTGATATTTTTCTCTGTTTCTGTCCATCTTGGTCTCAGCAAGCATTACTCAACTATTTAGTAATCCTACCAAGTAAGTCCTACTTGTCCATCTTTCATGAAGAAATAGGGACTAGGAGCTCGGGGTGAAAGGAGTTAGAATTCAGAGGTCTTTGGAGAATTTGTTAAGTGAACATTCTTGTACTTTTCTTTTTTTTTTTTTTTTTTTTTTAACATTTTTTATTTTTTTTTGGGACAGAGAGAGACAGAGCATGAACGGGGGAGGGGCAGAGAGAGAGGGAGACACAGAATCGGAAACAGGCTCCAGGCTCCGAGCCATCGGCCCAGAGCCTGACGCGGGGCTCGAACTCACGGACCGCGAGATCGTGACCTGGCTGAAGTCGGACGCTTAACCGACTGCGCCACCCAGGCGCCCCACATTCTTGTACTTTTCTAAATGCATTTCTGCCTGGGCTCGTTGGAACTTCATGGTTTTGCTAAGAGCAACAATTCATTTTCCCTCTTCAGTCCCACTTTTCACTTCAGTGGTTGGTGGTACTATTCTGACACCAGAACCTCTCCCAGGCACATCGACTTCTTTATTAGCTAAAACCCCTTCTCACACTCAGTTTTTTAGCAGTACTGCCAAACTACCCTCCACAAAGGTGGTAGCAAATTATGATGCTTAACAGTTTAGAGAGTTAAGAGAAATCTATCCTTAAGAGGGGCGTTGCTTTTTGGAAATCTTAAAAGTTATTATTTGGAAGTCTTTCAAGTACTGCACTAATCACAGATCTCAGACCACACACTGGCTCACTAAAAATTGCTTGCTCCGTCTCATTCATTGATCTGTTGGCCCCAAATGACTCTGGATTTGGAATTTGGAAACAGGTCATTCTCAAAAGACAGTTATCGAAACTATGTAAAAAGATCTGGCTTCTACAGAAAAGTTGAGGATATGCGGCACTAGATGTGAAATAAGCTCAGACCCTGAAGGTTAAACAGTCTGCCTATGTAGGTTGTTTTTTTTTTTTTTTTAAGTTACCATTGATCACAGTTGTAAGAGGGAGGAGGAGAGACCATGCTGGGTAGGCAACTGCAAGAGCCTGACAACCTGGCTGTGGCCGAGACAAGAGCTTACACCAGGAGGCACAGCTGGGCAACAGGGAAAACAGCAGTGCTACCAGTGGATTTGGGGAAGGCTGGTTTCAAACTAGTGAAATCCTAATATCCAAGCCTTACCCAAGGCCAATTAGTCTTCAGAAAGACTTCTAGAAGGAAAAAGAATTACACAAGTTTCTCCCTCTGTTTTTGCCAAATCAACAACTGAACACACTTGGTTTTGCATCTAAAATTTGTTACATTATTTGGCTAAAGAACTTTGCCATGTTGTAAAATAATCTTTGTAAAATAATCTTACCTGTAATACATATTGTTGAGCTCTGTCCACATCTCCTGGTAAACTGAACCGTCTCATTATCATAGCATTCATTTCTGGGAACTAATCATAAAGAAAGAAAATCTATTTACTGCTCTTGTGAGAATCAAATGTTCTACCACTTAAGTTTGTAACAATAGGAAAAAACAAAAAGGTGGTTACATGTTTAGATGATGTTGGATGGGGGGGCCAGTAAATTGTAGCAATTAAAGCAGCAGAGCTAAGAGAGAGACACCCATTTCCAAGCCCAGGGACTGGCTGATGCTCAGAGGAGAGGCAGCTGTTGATGTTTGTTCATTCTGGGGTTCTTTCTATTCTATCCTTGGGTCCAACACGGAGTAAAAGAGAGTGAGGGAACAAAGTACATCCCTAAAATCTCCTTATTGGCTGCTCTTCTGGTCCTCAAACTTTAGATTGAACCATAATCATCAGAGGCCTGTTGGACCACTCCCTCAAAGTTTGCCACTCAATAGGGTTGGGACCCAGGCACGCATTTCTAACAGGTTCCAGATGATGTGGGTTTTGCTGGTCTCTGCTAACATTTTGAAAAACACTCGCTTAGGATGAGGCTGGGAATTAGGCATTCTACTTTTAGTGCTAAACTGAGTGACACTGAAAGCTACTGCAGGATCTGAGCAGAGCCCTGCCTTAGCAGCTCGGGTGGAACAGAGCAACGGATGCTCGATGTTGACTGCGCCCTGGAGTCACGTGGGAAGTTTGTGGCTGCTTGGATCTGCTCCCAAAGACTGACTGTATTGGGTGGGGGTCTGTCCTGGGCATCAGGATTTGAAAAGTTCACCAGGTGTTTTTAATGTGCAGCCAAGTTTGAGAACCACTGAGTTACAGGAGACAGGTAGAGACAGGTTGCTGTAGTTGATTATAAAGAAGACCAAAGTTAAACTGTGGCACTAAGAGAAAAAAAGAAAATGCATACCTTGAAGATAAAAATCTATATTCTGTGTTACTTAGCAATAATTCAGGAGAATTACCACCATTAACAAAACCAGGAAGTTAGGGCTCTGAGTCACTGCATTTTCTAGATGGGAAGCTCTAGTTCTGGTGCCGACATAGCTGAGTGGGCTTCAACCTGTGTGTCCTGGCCTCCTCCTCAGTGTCCCGAGGGAGTTCAACTATGGGAGCTAAAATCCATTAGCTCTAACAGCTTCTGGTTCCATGAAATAAGAGGGAAGATATATTTAGTTTTGGACACATCAGTGCTTACAGCAGTTGCCAGTTTTTCCCTGGCAGTGAGCCTGAAGTTGTTGTCCTGTAACCACCACCACGGTATTAGTAATCCTAGAAGAAAAAATAGGGCACACATAGAAAAACCTCAACCGGATGATGACAGAGGAAGAATTAAGAATGTTCCTTTCAGAGTCAAGTATGTGTCAGAACAAAGTTCTAAACACGTAGAGGTTGCTCACATGCTTAGAAAATGTAAAGGCCAGCAACTAGTTAGCACTTAAATGAAAACCAGTAATTTGTTTTAGTTAGTGACCTTTTAAAAGAATAAATTTTACACGAAACAAAATCAGGAAAGCTCAAATCAGTCAATTTTAGTGGTAAAAAGCTAAATTAAATAGGCATTTGTCTTAATACCACACTCTAAAACTGATTTCTGGAAGGCTATGCCCCCAAAGCTGATAATGATATTGTCCTGGGCATCTGGTAAATTACCTTGTTTATGGTATATGAGCTTTTCCTGCAACACCAACAAATATGGTAAAATGTGCTGCTTGGGTGGCTTCTCTGATTCCTTTTACTATAAAAAACATCGAGAAAGCAAAGTTTGAAGAAAATATTTGCATGGAGTGTGACTACATCCTTTAAACAAGTAGTGTGTACAATTTTAATATGCAAATACCAAACTCTTCCCTAGGCACTGCCCTGTTCCCTTACTGTGTAGGTGGAGAAATGAGAAACCTAACAGGAACCACAGTTGCCTGCTTGCAGATTTAGTGAGCAATAAGAAAATTTTTGTTTGTCCAGGCTGTTTTACGGGGAAAACCTTTTAAGAGTATGACAACTCGTATTCCGTGAAATATGTCCATAAACCAAACTACGAAGGTGATCGATAAATGTAGTGAGCTTGCTCAGACGAAACCTGTCTAACTCTTAAGGGACCAGCTAGTCACAACACCAACAGAAGCCTGTGCAGCTGGTGCAGGGGCTGGGGATGGTGACGGCAGTTGGAAGTACAGCTACAGGCTGACATTTAGGTCTGGTGACTTATCAAATAAGGGAAACAGAAGAAAGGAAAAGAGCTTTATTTGAGAACTAATGTAATCTCTCTCTCTCTCACACACACACACACAAACCACCAAAAACCACTTCCATTTTGTTTCTGAAGATCTCAAAATCCAACTTCTATACTTTTTAAAGATTCAACATGATGTTTTTGTTCTTACAGAAAATACGTATACAGGTATACATGGAAGGACACTGTCATCATGGGGACCTCTGAGAAATGCCGAAACTTTCCTTAAATCCCCTGTACCAAGGTTATCAAGAAACCTTCAGGAGATGTCAAAAATAGTGAATTCCAGAGAGAGGGAGTTTCTACTAAGTTGCTGGGTCCAACAAATTCCAATTACAAGACAACCCGCTGTGTGAAGTTAAAAAGGAAAAATGGCTTCCCGAGCTTGTTTGTCTTGGTGGAGACTCAGTGTTCGCAAATGGGAAAATGCAAGGGCTAATTAATTGGCAAACAAAATTCCCCTACCTGTGGAAAAGATTACAAACATCTCACAACGAGTCCACTGAATGGGTTAGGTTAACGACAAATCATGGAAGCCGACACAGAAGCTCTTCGTTGAGCATCGCCAGTGCAGAGAATGCCAGTTACCTGCTCTGCGGGAAGCCCCACTGGGGATCGGACAAGCTCCGCAGGCGCCAGCTTGCATCAGCGTCAGCACTGGCACTGGTAATACATTGGGTAGTGATAGGAACACTGGTCTGAGAGGAGTTGGCGTCTAATTGTCTGCTGTGCCATTTACCAGATGTTTAATTTTGGCCAAGTTTGCACATCACTTTCTTATTTGTAGAATGGGCATAATACCTACCACAAAGAGGAGTTGTGAGATTAGAGGTAACGTATGAAAGAATCCTTTGCAGACCACAAAAACAATGCATTTTCATTAAATGAAGATACTGCACAGTCTTCTGTTATTTTGGAACTTGTTTTACCCTAAATCACTTTGAGCCCCATAAATATTTGACACATTTCTGGCCAAGAACCCCTTTTTTGCTGATATAATCTGTAGTGGAGACTAAACCTGATATTTTCTTTTAAAACGACAACGCTTTTTTGTACTAACTTTTGCCGATAAGCCACAGGACAGAAACAGCTGATCTACTTAGGAAGCAGGTTCTTTCCAGAATCACTTCCCTCTTGGCCTCACTCTGTGTTCCCCTTTCTAGGCGGCCATGTGCCTTTTAGCTCCCTTTTCCTACTGCCTTGTGGGCAGATGGGAACAGCACTGTCTGGTGAGGGTGAATGGGTACCTCGTGATGCTGCATTTCCCAGTGAGACACCCGTAGCACTGTGGTTAAGGACGCGGTAAGCTTCTGTGTGTTCCTTTTCCTTGCCCCCGCCCCCCTTTTTTAAACCAGTATTTTTAAATCTCTTATGTATTACTGACCACTTATAGGTTGGGGTGATACAGGAATGATCCATTTTTCCCCAACTTTGTCCCAGTGTATCTGAAAGGAGAACAATTCACAACTCCTTTGTGTAGAAGAAAGTTAATTAGTTTCTGTTGAAATAGGTTCATAGTGAAACAATCAGAAGAGGCATCCATTCTCCATCCATCATCTTAAAAGGTTCAGTGGAGTCAGCTGTTAGTGTCCTGGGGCTCATGACAATTATTTGTCATTGTTAAGATTCCTAGAAGTATGGCACACCAAGCTTTTTAGTAGACTACAAGCTTCTTTAGGAAAAGGCTTGTTCCTTAGTCATCTTGATAACCTCAGGGCCTCACTGAAAGAATCCTCACTGAGCTGGCAGTCTCCATTCCCTCCATTCCTCCTGTTCCTGACTCAACATTTACTAACCAGCGTCTGAATAGACTAACGTTTGGAGTCTGTACAGACAGCAGCCAGTGACTGATCTCTCTGGCCTCAGGCATGCCTTTACGTTTACATGGTTTATGAATCCTCCGTTTTGTGGGTTAATAGTAAAAAAGAAAATGTTCCTTGCTCATGCTTTAATGTATACAAGAGGATTTTATAAATTTTGTCGCAACTTAGCACATGTATTAATATTACTGAGTTTTGGGCTGGCAAGTTAGTCTCATGAGGAGAAAGAACCCATCTATAACACGTCGTTCTCTTCTCACCTCTGCCTCAAAATTCTGAGAGGACAGAGCCTGGTAGTGAGGACTGCTATTTCCACAAAGGGCTTCAACATCTCCTTTTGGGTGGGTGAGTGGGTACTTCATTCCTCAGTTGACTGATGTCCACCAGCGTTGGCCAAGATCACCTGGTCCACCCCGCCCCTTCACCCCCGCCAGCTGCTAGATTCCCCTAAAGGAGAGTTACCCTGGTTATGGGTCTGCTAGACAGTGGATAAAAGATGATCTCTCCTTCCCTGGGTGGGAAATTGATCAAAAGCAAGGTCACTGGTTTCAATAATGTCAAAACAGAATCCCTAAGTTCTACGGAAGACATAGTTTATCTTTGTAAATTGTGAGAAAGAATACAGGCAAATCTCTCAAAAACTAAAAGTTACTAAAATTTTAGACCAAAGAGCTAATAATTCTTCATTTCATGGATTGGTGATGAACATCTTATTGCTTTGCTAAATACCGGATTAAATATGCTGCAAAGTTACAATCTATTAAAAAGATGTCCAAATGCCAGCCAATGTCCCACTCACTTCAAACCACACTTGGCCCAGCCACAGCCATGTGGCCGGCCTCCAGAGCAGGCTCTGGAAATAAATGTCTGCCTTGCTAGTCCCTGCAGCATCTCTGAAGCTTCCTAAGCTTTTTCATCCACGTGAAGGAGAACATAAAGGCAGCTTTTACTTACTTCCTTAATTGACAGTCCCTCAATCTGGAGAAAGAAAGAACTATGTGGTTCTAGTTGCCCTTGTAAATGTTCTTGACATTTTGAGGCAATGGCCAAGGCCCTCTGAGAGCAGCACACATTCCCATTAAACTTCTAGAACGGCAGAATTTCTTATGCTGGGAGGCCCTTCCAGTGCCTTTTTAAGGGGCTCTGAGGCACATCCCAAATCCAGTCCTATAATCAAGATGCGGAAACCATTCACCTTGTCAGTGCCTAAAATATATGGAAATAATCGTAATGCTACCTTAAATACATACAGCATTTAATTTACGAGGTACTTTCTCAGTTAATCCTCAGTACGACCCTGAGGGGAAAGTTGTAATCTCTTCCGTTTCAAGTTTTATTCACAGATAAAGCTTAGAAGTAAAATGGCTGGTCCCAACATCTCAGCCCCAGGGCCAGGATCAAATCTAGGTCCAGGTCTCTTACCTGAATGCTTTCCCATATCTCCCCTATCAGCTTACCTAAATGCTTACCCCATACCTTCCCATCAGCTGTGCCTGGAACAGACAAAGCAGTGTGTCCAAGGGAGTTTGGAAAACCTACCTGTTGGCAAGCGAACAGGACAGGGCCGGTGGCTAACCCAAGCTTCAGATCTGCTGACGTTGGTTTGCCCATCCGGTCAGAACACGAGGTGAAGTCCAACACGTCGTCTATTAGCTGGTGGAAGGGAAAGAGGGGCATCTAGAGCACCACATCCCGCATCGCGGCTGCCCCTCCCGCTGTGCCAACAGGCCACGTTCTTAAAAAGCAGCAGACCGACCTGAAAGGCTATTCCCACGTTTTTCCCGTATTGATAGGCAATCTCATGCACTGCTGGATCAGGGCATCCGAGGACAGAGACCTGAAGCAGAGAGAGAATTCTGAAATAAGCTGCTGGCAGGCCTGAGCCGGGGAGCCCCAGTCTGTGTGCACAGATGCATCCATCCGGTCCCTCAAATGAGAGGCAGTGAGGCTGGTCCGAAGATACTGCAGCAGAGGGAGATCAAACATGCATACGCCACTGGTGCTTTTAATGAAAGGATGTCAGCCTCAGACGGCTTTTTCAAATTTTAAGGAAACCACCTTCCACCCCTTTCCCAGGAGAAGTCATCTTTCCCACTGCTTCCGGCACTCGGTGCTAAACCTGGCCTAAATGTTGGCTTTATTTTTATTTTTCTATTGATGTAGACCTTATTTTAGGGCTAGCTAGTCTGATCTAATCACACATGATGTTGCTATATATGTATTTCCTCATTTGTAGTTTCTTTTAATACTAAATTTTTGGTGATTTCACTTATTTCTCAAATGCAGCCATTTCCTCACATGTGTGAAACAGCCTCAGACCTCGTGCTTCTGACATCCTGTTTTCTCATCCTCAAGGGTCTTCATGGTCCTACTGCTCCTGTATTTCTCTTGCAAGAAGTAATTAACTACATGGAAACTTTTTTTTCCTTTCTTTTTCAGTGGAGGAGAAGTAAGACTTCTAAGCACTTTTTAAAACTCGAAAAAAAAACTAGCTGGCTCCGGTCACTTGAGTGCCTTTCCCACTGCTCTGCTAAGCAGACCCTGCCACACTTCAGAAAACAAAGACTGGGTAAAAACCGAAAGGAGGGAACAGGAATGAGGTCTACTCCACCGGAGAGGAAATGTCTATGCTGACTCCATGAGAAAGGCAGACAAGGTGCGGTCTCCTTCCTGAGGTGGGTCACTGATGATGAAGGATCCTGTCCTTCGTGACCCTCTGGTCGGCACCCTCTTTGCTCAGGCATCTGTGTAGCCCAGTGGTGCGGACTCTGCGGTTAGCCTGCCAGGGGCGTGTAAATACGCTACGTATTACCACGCGAACTTAGCGTATTACTTGGTATTTCTGGGCTTCAGTTTCCTCATCTGTAAAACGCAGGATCAAAAGCACTTAGCTCATAGGGCTGCTGTGAGGAATACACGCGATGCTGCTTTTAAACCTCAGCTGAGTGCTGGGCATCTGGCCATAACACTAGATGTTTGCTGTTGTTGTTAATTATCCTCCTCCTCCCCTTCTCCTAGGTGCAGGAACAGGAGCTGGGTAGTGTCCATGCTCTGTGGCTAATTAAAGCCAGCTCATACAATCTGGGCAACATTCTCTTAGCCCTGAGAATGTTTTTGATGACTTAATGAAGTCTGTGACCGCGTTAATGTTTGGCTGCAGGTCCTTGATACAAATTTGCCTGTCATGAAAGGTCAGGTGGCCACTTGAATGAATAACAAACTCACAACCGCTTTCAACGGCACAGACCTGACCACTGACAGGCACGGATCCACGTACAGGAAGAGATTCCTCTTTTCAACCATACTAAAGAATCTATGACACCAGCTGGGAGACGATTTAGAAATTTTGACAAGAGTCAAGAAAGCCATCAACTTGGCCAAAAGAATAAATGTGGTAAGATCTGGGCAGCTGAGGATGTGCTGAGCTCAGAACACAATGACACCCCCTTTCCAGGCAGAAATAACTCAGAGAGCGAGCCTGTTCATGCTGTTACTTCAACACAAAACAGCACAGAAATGCCAGCTTTCTTCCTGAAAAGTAAGAGATATTTAAAAACTCTCTTCTATTTCTAAACTCACTGGATTAAAATTTATGGAGTACATATGATGAGCACTTTACATTATCTTAGTTAAGCTGCACAGTGTCCCAGAAGCATTTCTTTTGTGGTTGATGATGATAAGAGCAAACAATTACCAAGCCCTCATCATATGCCAGGAGCTATTCTGAGATTTCTCGTGTATTAACTCACTTACGGGCCAGGCCTGGAGGCACAGAGAGCACCAGATGTTATAGGGCTGGGAAACGGTGGAATGAGAATTTGAACCCAAGAGTCGGACTCCAGAGACCATTCTCTTAATCACTTTATTACACTGCTTCCAAGGGGCGCAAAACAGAAGCCCAAAGAAGTCAAATCATGTGCCCGAGGAAGCAGAAAGCTGTGTGGTCTGGGCGCACCGCCCGCAGCTCACACGCTACCACAGAAACGAGTGACACTTAGTGGGCAGCTTCCGCTTCATAGGCGGGGAAGGGACGTTTCTGCCCAGATTTCCACGCCTGGGGTGCAAAGACCGTTCCTCAGTGCCCAGAGAATCCCGCTCCCCCACGCCGGGTAAGGATCGCCTGGATCCGTCCCGTGCAGGTGGAGAAGTCACAAGCAGTGCAACACAAAAGGCACAGAGGACGTGTGCGGACAGGACACAAGCGCTTCTTGTGCTCAGCACCAGGGGACAGGTGCCTCTTATCTTTCCAGATGTGGGTGGAGGATGAGGAATGACAGGGTAAAAGAAAGCGGAGCCTGGCTAACCTTTCTGTTGGAAGCAGGCCCACAGCAGGTCCTGCTGTACGCGTGTGGCTCTTCTGGGGGAAGAGGAGGAAGGTCTCAGAACGTTCTCATGAGCCTGGTCTCAGAAAGGCTGGGGAGCACAGGCTGCATTGCAGGGACCAGCACTTGGTGTTCATCAAGCATCTCTGTGTCACCAAGGAAGTTAAGACATCTATCCTGAAGACACACAGATGCATCGTGTCTTCTTTATTAAAAAAATGGTGGAGATTATTGGAGCTCCATTCTTACATACAAAATATCGAAATGGGTGTTGTCAAAAACCAACTAAAAATACTGGGGGAGAATATATGCAACATAATATCATAGATAAAGTGCTGATATTCTTATTATATAAAGAGCTCTTTTTTGTTTTAAAGTATATTTATTTTGAGAGAGAGAGACAGCGAGGGAGGGGCAGAGAGGGAGGAAGAGAGAGAGAATCCCAAGCAGGCTCTAGGCTGCTAGCGCAGAGATCATGACCTGAACGGAAATCAAGAGGTGGATGCTCAACGCACTGGGCTGCCCAGACGCCCCTGTAAAGAGCTCTTTAAAACCAGGGGCGTGGGGGGACCAAACACGTTAGAAGATGGGCAAAAGACACTGGCAAATAACAAAAACTGAAGATATATAAATGGCCCTTAAGCACCTGAAATGTTCAAGTTCACTTAGAAGGGAGAAATGCAAATTAAAACCCCACTGCAATAACATTTTCTCATCTATCAAACTGGCAGAAACTGAAAAGCCTTACAACACATTCAGTGAGCGAGGCTGTGGGGAAACAGGCAGGAAGCTCACATACCCTGGTGGTGAGAACATCTGAGAGTACAGTCCTTATGGAGGGAAACGTGGTGGGGCAAGAACCACACACACGACTACCTTCAAATACATCCTGAAGGTACACTGCTAACAATTCAAAAACACACTGGAGCGCCTGAGTGGCTCAGTTGGTTAAGCGTCCAAATTCAGCTCAGGTCATGATCTCGCAGTTCACGAGTTGGAGCCCCGCATTGGGCTCTGTGCTGACAGCTTGGAGCCTGGAGCCTGCTTCAGATTCTGTGTCTCCCCCCACCTCTGCACCTCCCCCTAAAATATGCCCTTGGGCTTGCGCGGGCTCTCGTCTCTCTCTCAAGAATAAAGAAACGTTAAAAAATAAAAATAAAAAACACACTTGCATAAGGTTAGGCACTATAGTATTATTTGTAACTGTAAACTACTAGAAGCCTAAACACCCATATATAGGAGTGGCTGAGAAAACCACGGTATATCCACTCGATAGGATACGAAGCAGCTGTTTAAAAAATGAGGAAGAGGGGCTCCTGGGTGGCTCAGCTGGTTGAGAGTCTAACTCTTGATTTTGGTTCAGGCCATGATCTTATGGTCATGAGATGGAGCCCGCCTCAGGCTCTGTGCCGCGTGTGCAGCCTGCTTAAAATTCTCTCTCCCTCTCTCTCTCTCAATACAATACAATACAATACAATACAGAGGAAGATTCTACAGAGCAGCATGGGATGATATCCCTGATACACTGTTAATTGAAGAAAACAAGGTGCAAAGGTCAGACACACACAGAAAAGGTAGCACAGCATCCTACTTTTCCTTGCAAGAAAGAAGGGGAAACAACATGCATGTGGGGCTGTTCATCTGTGTAAAAAGAAACACAGGAAGGAGGAAGCAGAAGCAAAGAGACTGGTCACTTACAGGGTGGGTGGAAAGGATGAGGAGGGGGACGGGACACATGGGAATGGTGGGCAAGTACCAGTCTGTATACACTTCTGACTTAAGGAGCTAGGTTAACATTTCATACACTCAAAACCACACCAACAGCCTCCAACCCCCGCAAAAACAAAATTGGTTAAGAATGGAAGGGGACCTCTAAAATGGAGTAAAAAATAACCTAGCTTATATTTCAAATAATAATATAACCACACTGAAAAGAGGTAACTTCGAACACAGATTTTTGATTATATTATCCTCAGGCTAAAGACAAAAAGAACTATAAACAAATACTGAACTACTAGGTTTTTGTTTTTTACAGAGATGGGAGTTACCAATTTTTAAACCCCTTTGGTATATTCTAGGGGACTGAGCAAATAAATATATTGTGGAGAATGGGAGTCAAGCTTCTCATTCTTGGGGAAAGGAGCTACAAATACAGTCGACCTCTGAGCAACATGGGGGTCAGGGGTGCTGACACCCCTCCACCTCCTGTGCAGGTGACAATCTGCATATAATTTTTGACTCCCCCGAAACTTAACTATTAATAGCCCACTGTTGACCAGAAACCTCACTGATGACACATTTGATTAACACATACTCTGTATACGTATTATATACTACATTCTTACAATAAAGCTTACAAAAAATCATAAGGAGAAACTACTTTCATAGTACTATACTGTATTTATTAAAAAGAAAAAAGATAACCCGCATATAAGGATCTGTGCTGTTCTAACCTATGTTGTTCAAAGGTCAACTGTATGGAAGGACAGAATGCTAGATAAATCATGAATTCTGTGGAATGAGCCAACAATATGATACATCACTGTTTGGATACACATAGATGGGAAATAAAAAGATCAAGACATAAACATACCCATTTATATATATATATATATATATAAAAATTTGCAAACTTAGATACCGGTTATGCAATATATATATAAATTTCCTATTTCTGTCTACTATCATTGGAGGGCCCAATGATACCTAGTGGAGAGATCTTGGTTTCCAAATACCATTCTCCAACAAAAGAACAGGGCTCGTTGGAGAAATTATGAATCCTAGTGTTGGGAAGGGCAAGATGAACCTGGAACGTCTTCTGCCAGAAATTAATGAAGTGTTGGGGCACCTGGGTAACTCAGTCAGTTGAGCGTCTGACTCATGATTTTAGCTCAGGTCGCGATTGCAAGTTGTGGGCTCGAGCCCCGTGTCTGGCTCCACACTGAGAATGGAGCCTGCTTGGGATTCTCATTCATTCTCTCTCTCTCCCCACCTCCCCCCCCCCACTTGCAATCTCTCTAAAAAATAAAGAAATTAAATAAGTGCTAAAAGAATGATGGGGGTAGATTAAAAGGACACAGAAGCCAGGTTAAAAGGCCTTCCCCACTGGCCAAATATGGGATAATTCAGCATTCAGATAAATAACAGTAAAGGGTTATAATCCATAGAATAAGAATCCAAGAGTTCACAGAGATAAGATCGTCCTTAAATCAAATACCCTTCTATCGTAGAAGCAAGATGTTGAAGGAATGACAGAATTCACAAAACAGTGACTTGGCAGCCATTGTGGTAATAAGTATCTGAAGAAAGAATCATAAATAGATGCGAAAACCAGAGAGAGTTTGATAAGCAGATTTACATAACCTCATAATCCCTCCCCAGATAGGGAAAAATAGTAATCTGAAAATGAAGTAACCTGGCAGTTACTACCGAAATCAAGTGATCAAAGTGAACATCACCAGTAACAGCACAAAAGGGCGTCATGTGGTCCCTGATGTGACGAACTGAGCAGGTGGCATCCTTTTTGTTGTTTTCCTGTGCAAAATGCATAACCGGTATCTAAGTTTGCAAAGCAGCAGACAGATCCAACTTGAAAGGCTCAATGACACATTAAAAAATCAAGGTAGGGGCGCCCGGGTGGCTCAGTCGGTTGAGCATCCAACTTCCGCTCAGGTCACGATCTTACGGTTCGTGAGTTCGAGCCCCGCATCGGGCTCTGGGCTGATGGCTCGGAGCCTGGAGCCTGCTTCCGATTCTGTGTCTCCCTCTCTCTCTGCCCCTCCCCCATTCATGCTCTGTCTCTCTCTCTCTCAAAAATAAATAAACATTAAAAAAAAAATTAAAAAAAAAATCAAGGTAATGGGGGCGTCTCGGTGGCTCAGTTAAGCGTCCAACTCTTGGGTCTCAGCTTAGGTCATGATCTTGTGGTTTATGAGATTGAGCACTGTGTCGGCCTCTAGGCTGACACAGTGCAGCCTGCTTGAGATTCTCTCTCTCCCCTTCTCTCTGCCCCTCCCCTGCATATGCTCACTTGAGCTATCTCTTTCTCTCTCTCCCTCTCAAAATAAATAAATAAACTTAAAAAAAAATCAAGGTAATATAAGAGCAAAGATGGACTGAGGAACTTGTTGCACACTGAGACATCGAAGACTTATGACAGTTAAATGCAACAAGAGATCCTGGACTGGATCCTGGACCAGAAAAAGTTTTCCCCTTTTCTTTTTAAAAAAAAAATTTTTTTTTTACATTTATTCATTTTTGAGAGACACAGACAGAGCACACATGGGGGAGGGGCAGAGAGAGGGAGACACAGAATCTGAAGCAGGCTCCACTCTCAGCTGTCAGCACAGAGCCCGACACGGGGCTCAAACTCACGAACTGTGAGATCATGACCTGAGCCGAAGTCGGAGGCTTAACCGACTGAGCCACCCAGGCGCCCCTCCCCTTTCCTTATTACAATATTATGACAGCTGGCAAAATAGGAATAAGGTCTATGTGTAGATTAGATAAGAATTTTGTACCAAAAGACACTGTTCTGCAAATACAACCCACAAAACAAAATCCTGTGGTAGCATACTGTGGCTTTGGAAATAAAGTAACAGGAAGGCAGCCCATTGATTCCAGGCCTCATGCAGCACTGGAGAGTATACAAATTTGGAAAAAAAGAAAAGAAAAGAAAAACAAACGAATGCAGGATCATCATACCCAGTTCTGGGTTCCAATCCCAGCTCAGCCATGTCTGACTGAATAACACTGGATGGGCCACTGGACCTCTCGGATCTCATTCCTGTGAGATTTTTCTGGGGAAGAAATCATGGCCTCCACTGGTAAGCTCGAGTGTATTCTATATGACTAGGACACAAATAAGTAACCTTTCATTTAAACATATTACTTCCATTTTCCTATCAATCAGTGTCATAAAATAATCCTAGAGGGGGTCCTGGCTGGTTCAGTCGATGGAGCATGGGACTCTTGATCTAGGGGTCAAGGCCTAGATCATGACCCTTGATCATGAGTTCAAGCCCCACATTGAGCGTAGAGTCTACAAGAAAGACAGACATAGAAAGACAGGACAGGACAAGAGAGGAAAGGAAGAAAGGAAAATACAATCCTTATTTAAAACAAAACAAAACAAAACACACCAATCTTAGACAACCCTCTCTTAGTTTTTATACTATTTCTACTAAAAAATAACAATGAGTGATTAAAGTTAACAGGATAAGTTATAAGCTGCTAAATTTCCTTCAAATTCCCATAACATCTTAGAATTCTATTAATTATTCCACAATAATTCTGATGTTTAAATTCTCTGTATTTCCTTTTTTTGGCACTTCTGGTTTGCTTTGCATGAACTTTTGGAGCCCAAATGTCTTTGCATTTTAAATACCAGGAGTACATAAAAATAGCCATTTTGAATATGCAACACCTCTGGACTATTTCTACCCATAGGCACTTAAATATAGAACCTTTTATTTAGAGCGCTCACACTATGATTTTGCCTTATTATTCTAACAGCTCTGGAGTATAGGAATAAATCATATAAAAAGTGAGTAGTTGTGGGATGATGCCGGAATGCCTCCTAGTGGACAGCACGAAGCATTTCATTTTAAAAAAGGGTCGAGCCATGTTAATACACATGTCCACTGTTTACTTGCTAATCTGTGAAGAACGAAGTACAATTTATAAATGAGTATGTATGCTATAACGTCTCTGGCTTCCTAAGCAGAGCATTGTGACCACACCACGATCAAAGCTTTCCTTGGTGTCTTGGGTCCATGTCCTTGGCCCTTCGTAGGGTTTGATCATCTGCAAGCTTCACTTAACGCCCTAGTGTGCCTTATGAAGTTGGCTCTCCATCTTCATGGAGATTTTGACCATCAAAGGTATGATGATCAATGAAGGGTTTATGTAGCAACTTTATGGCACCCTTTTAAAATGAGTGATTCTTTTATTTGGCATTCTAACGTCTGCCATATTTTCAGCCAACTCTCTTTTTATTTAAAAAAAAAAAGTTATTTATTCATTTGAGAAAGTGAGAGAGTGCATGAGCTGGGGAGGGTCAGAGACAGAGAATCCTAAGCAGGCTCCATGCTGCCAGCGCAGAGCCTGATGCAGGGCTCAAACTCACAAACTGTGAGATCATGACCTGAGCTGAAATCAAGGGCCAGATGCTCAACCAACTGAGCCACCCAGATGCCCCAGCCATCTCTCTTTTTAAAAAACCACACAGGCAATTCTTTGCAAAAAAATATTGGCCCTTTTCACTAAAGACAAAAATGGCTGAAGTCATGGCCAGCATGTTCTACATAATTCACATTTCTTAGTGTTTCAATTTTGTGTTTTTAGGAAGAAAATGTCTGCATTCTTTTAGGATTCACAATTATCCATTTCTTGACGCTTTTCAGAATGGAGACACTATTGGCAAGGGGCCTTTTTCACTGAAGAGACCTGAGGAAAAGTGCTCTTTAACTGCAGGAATGTTGAGAGAGCATCATGGCAGCAATGTCCATCTGTCCCCTGAAGGTCTCCCTCTGTTGCTGCTTTGATCACAACCTACTTGCCAGGTTTCATTTCTGCCACATTGATTACGCGGAGGTATGGTCAGATGAGTTATCCTATGGAGAGAACTGGCTCTCATTTAGGGGCTAGAACCAAATACCACATGTTGTATAAGGACAATACTGACTTTTTTTTTGAGAGAGTGTGAGCAGGGGAGGGACAGAGAGGGGGAGGACAGAGGATCCGGAGTGGGTTCTGCGCTGACAGCAGCAAGGCCCAATGCAGGGCTTGAACTCATGAACTGTGAGACCATGCCCTGAGTCGCACTTGGATGCTCAATCGCCTGAGCCACCCAGGTGCCCCAAGAATACTGGCTTTAAAAAAAAGAAGAGTGCTCTTCAGCAAATGGTGCTGGGAAAACTGGACAGCGACATGCAGAAGAATGAACCTGGACCACTTTCTTACACCATACACAAAAATAAACTCTAAATGGATGAAAGACCTAAATGTAAGTCAGGAAGCCATCAAAATCCTTGAGGAGAAAGCAGGCAAAAACCTCTTTGACCAGACCCGCAGCAACTTCTTACTCAACATGGTCTCTGGAAGCAAGGGAAACAAAAGCAAAAATTAACTACTGGGACCTCATCAAAATAAAAAGCTTCTGCACAGAGAAGGAAACAATCAGCAAAACTAAAAGGCAATCAACGGAATAGGAGAAGATATTTGCAAATGACATATCAGATAAAGGGTTAGTATCCAAAATCTATAAAGAACTCGTCAAACTCAACACCCAAAAAACAAATAATCCAGTGAAGAAAAGGGCAAAAGATATGAATAGCTACTTCTCCAAAGAAGACATCCAGATGGAAAACAGACACATGAAAAAATGCCCAACATAACTCATCATCAGGGAAATGCAAATTAAAACCACAATGAGATACCACCTCACACCTGTCAGAATGGCTAAAAATAAATAACTCAGGCAACAAAAGATGTTGGCGAGGATGCAGAGAGGAGGAACCCTTTTGCACTGCTGGTGGGAAGGCAAACTGGTGCAGCCACTCTGGAAAACAGTATGGAGGTTCCTCAAAAAATTAAAAATAGAACTACCCTACGACGCAGCAATTGCACTACTAGGCATTTACCCAAGGGATACAGGTGTGCTGATTCAAAGGGGCGCATGCACCCTGATGTTTATAGCAGTGATATCGATAATAGCCAAAGTATGGAAAGAGCCCAAATGTCCACTGATGGACGAATGGATAAAGAAGATGTGACATACATACATACATATATACATACATACATACATATATACATACATACATACATACATACAGTGGAATACTACTCAGCGATGAAAAAGAAATGAAATCTTGCCATTTGCAACTACGTGGATAGAACTGGAGGTATTCTGCTAAGCGAAATTAGTCAGAGAAAGACAAATATATGACTTTACTCACATGAGGAATTTAAGATGCAAAACAGATCAACATAAGGGAAGGGAAGCAAAACTAAAATAAAAACTGGGAGGGGGAAAAACATAAGAAACTTTTAAATACAGAGAACAAACTCAGGGTTGCTGGAGGGATAGTGGGTGGGGGGGATGGGTTAAATGGGTAAGGTATTAAGGAAGACACTTGTTGGGGATGGATCACTGGAATCTACTCCTGAAATCATTATTGTTGTACATATGCTAACTTGGATGTAAATTAAAAAATAAAAATAAATAAAAATAAAAGTGGCAGTAAATCCAAGAAAATGAAAAGCTGGACCCATGCCTCTCAGAATGGGAAAAATAAAAAATAAAAACAAGAAGACCAGAGGGAAGGCCAGGGAGGGAAATCAAGGGAGAGAAAAGTTATGGTGCACACTCGATTTACAGCCCAAAGAAAAATGGCTTGTTTATAGTTCATTCCCCAAAGATTGGAGGATCTACTACTCCTAATAAAGAACAAAGAAAACTAGGACAACCTAACAGGTATTTTTTCTTGGGCAGAAGTGCCCAATTCTTGATTTTGGCTCGGTCACAATTCCAGGGTCGTGAGACCGAACCCTGTGTCGGGCTTCGAGCTAGGAGCCTGCTTGAGATTCTCTCTCTCTTCCTCCGCACACCCCGCTGCCCCCCCCCCCAAAAAAAAACACAGCACTTTGTAACTTTTTAACGCTAACATGTCAGAAATGGTATATGGGACAACAACCATGAAAGACATTATTCCACTAATCATGACAAGTTTTTCAAAATGTTAAACAGTCTGGAGAGTAAACTGGGTGCAGATAGCTTATTCTGATTCTGTTCTTGGGGGGGAAGGATGAAGAGTGAATGCATGCACAGCAAAAGAAGACTGTGAAACCCACAGCAGAAGATCCCACTGTTTGGGGATGTAATTCTCTCAATGACCTCTTGGGATTCTGGTTACTATTTTAAGGTTCTCCAGTGAAATGTTTCCCAGGAAATTAGCTCCCAAGAAAGAGCTATGAGGCATTTTTTTTTTTTTTTTAACGTGAACAAAGACAGAACGTACATACTGCTTTACAACTGTTGGCTATCAGACTGGCAGTCTTCTTGAAGGTCTTTTCAAGGTAGTGTGCGAATCTCTCATTCTCATTTTCTTTTGACCCTAGCTGAAGAAACTCGCCTATAAAGAAAGAAAGGGGTAATTTGCGATACGGTTTGATTGCCTGGATAACTCTACTGAGACTGAATTAAAAAAGCAGCAGCGTCAGAATTAACCTACCACGCACCAAATCTTCAATAACTTGGGTTAAAATAGATATGACAGTTGTATTTCCAATCCGTGCCAGAGCTATAGATGCTGCAGAAAGAATTAGATCACCAGCGAGAACAGCCTAGAAAAGAAAAAAGAAAACAACTCAGAGAAAAGGATCGGAGCAGTGGAGCCAACAATGAAGCTGGCTCCTCAGAAGATAAATACAGAAAGGGAGGGAGGGTTCATCTTGGCCGTGAGTCTTCCCCTACCTCTTCCTCAGTAGGACTCTGTAATCGTCAGTTACAGATTCGGCACATAGTGGGCATGGGATCAGTTCCCAGATCTCTCCAATCGGAGCTGAGGAAGTGGATGTGTGGAGATGGACAGGGTCAAACTCTCTCGCTTCATCCCTGGGCCCCACCAGGGTACAGCTGCCCTCAGACTGGCCGTGCTGGACACTTGCTCTTCGCTCACACCGTGCTGTTGTGTCTGTGCACCTATCATTCTACTCAGAAAGTCCTTCCCCTTCTTTACTGAGCTGACTCCTCTGCACAATTAGCACAGAGGACACTTCTAGGAAGTCCATTTGGATCTGCATGAGAACAGCACCCCGTGCATACTGCAGTCTTCTCATTTTTCTTCAACTACTGATTCCCTATCTACCAACTCCTTGAGGGCACGGGCTGGCAATGATCTCAGCCAGCACTTGGCACACCCCAGCGCCTGGCATTTTTCTCAATGAAAACCAAACCAGGGAATCCTGGCTCCAAGTTCAAAGCTCTTTGCACTGTATTACACTGCTCCTCATTCTCAGATAAAATTTTTTGTAGTGAACACTAGATAATCAATATTTTTTCCAATCTTCTTTAGAGTGGGAGTAGATGCCCATACTGTATTTGTAGCTTATTAAAAATTATATATAAATGAATTACAGACTGTAATTAAACATACTCATTTTCATATTTAAAAATATGCCTACATTTTATGTTATAGTTATAAATGGTTGATCTCATAGACATTTTAATTCATAGAATTTTCAACATAACCACATTTTAAGTTTTTATTGTCTTTTCTCTGGTACCTAAAATTATGTTCAGTATGTTTACCTATTTATCATTTTATAGAACATACTGTACAAGTGATCTCAACATACACATATACATTAACAAAGTCATCGTATACATTATGACATATACGTGCACATATATGTCTATCCTTCAGCCACCCGTACATCATTTGCAGCTGGAGGGCTCAGGATCTCTAGGCTTTTACGTCTTTCCTCTCCTGGCCCTGGGGATCCCAGAGGCCAGAAGGTTCCAGCCTGTGAAAGTAAAGTCTCCAGACTGGGCACTGGGGAATGCTGGCTGAGGGGTTAAAGGAAAGAAGGGCTGGAACCCAGGCAGGGTACCGCGGGCTCCTGGAGCAGGTGCTGTGTGAATGGACTTTCAATGGACACACAGTACTTTTGGCTAAGAGGTGGTAAAGGGGAGGAGGCTTGCAGGCAGGCCTGTGTAAGGCAGACCAGTCACAGGCTGAAAGAGGCCCCCAACAGCAGAGATGATCACAGCGGGGACTAACAAGGCAGGGAGAAGGCCCGAATTTGTTGTTGGTGGTGGTTTTTTTTTTTTAATTTTTATGTTTATTTTTGAGAGAGAGAGACACTGAGTGCAAATGGGAGAAGGGGAGAGGAAGAGGGAGACATAGAATCTGAAGCAGGCTCCAGGCTCCGAGCTGTTAGCACAGAGCCCGACGTTGGGCTTGAACTCACAAGCCGTGAGATCATGACGTGAGCCAAAGTCAGATGTGTAACCTACTGAACCACCCAGGTGCCCCCAGGATTTGTTCTCTTAACTAAGGCTTTAGGGACAGGCCCTGAGAACAGCTGACTCAGGGACATGTCATAAAGGTACCCATGACCTCTCCAGAATGAAACTGCACTCCCCCCCACCCTTTTTTTTAAAAACAACATTCTGATGTATGGAATTCCGCCCATAGGACACAAGACCTTTCAATTTAAAATTTGAAATAAAAGATTTATAAGTGAGATCTCAGGACTCGATTACACAGCAAAGTCATGTACAAGAAAGCAAAACCGGCACGTGAAGATAACAATTAATATATATTTCTTCTTTTTCATAGGGCAATTAGAAAATAGAAGGTAACCAGGTACTACAAATATGTGAGGGGAAGAAAAATAAATGTGTGAGGGAGGGGAAGGCGAGCCAAGGGAAACCTCGTTCACACTAATGTTTCATGTGTGCTTCAAACAGGCAGGGCGGCCACGGGAGGTGCGTGTGGAGGGGGCTGCCCGCATCACACGAAAGGCCTATATGTCTTCATATTCATTTGTGCAGCTTCATTCCCGTTCTTCAAACATGATTTAAATACCTTTAAGCAGAAGTCCCCATCTTATATACCCCTTCAAGAGATGCTGATAAAATACTATGGAAATATCCTTTAAAATATACATGTATGAACCAAACTCAATTATACAGCCTCTACAAAAGGTAGAATTTTCACAGTGTGTGTATATATCTTTCTGTGTACCTATATTTAAAACAATATAATATTCACACACATATATTTTAGCTTTACTTAGTTACTTGTCATGACACTCTTGTACATGGCAGTCAATAGATAAAGAATCAAACTGAATCTGGGTACTCTGAGCCCAGAAGTAAAATGTATGAGTCCTCATGAAACATGCTTTTTGGATAACAACAAAAATCTCTTTCTCAATAACCAAAAGGAATTCTATGTAAAACTATGAATAACCAGAAATACTAAGTTCAGCTTTCTATGGTTTTCTCTATTAGCAAATGTCCGTACGCAGACAAGACATGAATTCTATTTTGAAATTTGGAAGGCCGCATGTGAGGAAGCATACTTTACTTTTTAATGAGACAAATCTAAAAAATAAAATGCAACCCAAAGAGTGTGTAGTTGGGTAAGAAGATTGAAAGGAAACTAAAACACCGTACCTTCTTTTCACCCCAGATCTTATTGACCGTGTGTTTTCCTCTCCGAGAACTTGCATCGTCGATGACATCGTCGTGTACCAGACTAGCAGTGTGGATCATTTCTGCAATTAAGGCTATGGAGCGCTGGTCTGCTTGCACGTCTCTAATTAACAGAAAGCAATGCTTTTTAACAGAGCCGCTGTCTATAACCTTCTCAGCAATCATCTTGTCAAAACTGGACATCCGATCTAGGATAAAGAACTTTATTTCTCTAAGAGAAACTGTATAAACACTTTGGCTTCCCTACAAAGCCATTTCTACCATTTGGAGAACATTTTAAAAATGTGTGAGCTACCCTGCCGAGGCTATATTTTGTAGACAGCACATTCAGAAGTAGAATTTGTATGATTAACAACAAAAAAGTTTAAACATCTCAGAAGTCTGGCCATGAGGCTGAAGAATCAGCTGTAGGCACTAGAATCGTGGTCTTGGGCGTCTGGGGAAGCTCGTCAATTGTGATTAGGTTATAAGGAGATTTTGGGGCTTGGGGGGGGAGGGGAGACAGGTTAAGAAGCACTCTGAAAAAGTATTCTAAAGAACCAACGATCAGTATGTTTAAAGCTTTTAATATTGTCTTAAATGAAATGTTTAGGAAGAAGACCTCAAGCACCCAGATAGAACTTTTGTTGCAACGGTCTTCCAATTCATACTTCACCCTGGCATTAGAAATGGAAACTTTTCTTTCCCAGCTTTAAGACAATATACAGGATAAGCATTGTCAAGAAGGTACATGGCTATGAGTTTTAGAGTTCAAAGGGAATGTACCCCTTTTTAATCATCATCATTATCACAATCATCATCTATGGGAATTTTTAAAAGCTGAATTTTGAGAAAATCAAATTGGGGAAATAACCAACTGAATTATCTGAAACCGAAAACATATGCCTGACTTAAATGCATGGTAACGAAATGTTTCACTTATTCAATAGCTTCTTACTTTTCAAAATATCATCACGTTATCTCTTCAGGGGGGAAAAGAGAAGGATGTTGAAACAGAACTTTTTCTTTAAAAAAAATAATCTAGGCTGAACATCTGCAAAAGATAAGTGCCTATTCTAGAGCCTCACATTTAGCAGAAAGCTATGGAAAATGAGGCCCAAGTACATTAAAGATGCTGGTATTTAACTACAGACACTAAGTCAGCCTGAAGAGAACCTTCTGATCTTACTTTAAATATAAATTTAAAATAGGGTGCTTTGCCGGCAACTCTTAGCTAAGATTTCAGAATTAAACCTCAGACCCTTCCAACTGCTTTTAGCCCAGAAATCGATTGCCAAGTGCAGCGCATTATTTATTAACCTGTCACAATCATAACAGTTCTAAATACTTCCAGATCACACCATGGTCTTTCGAGGCGGGAGAAGTAAAGCAACACGGGGTGGAGACCAGTTCTAACAACAGGACCGTAAATAGGAAAACGAAGGTTCCAATGGCTTCAAAGAGCTTGTTGTGAAACCCTTGATGAGACACTGCTCACAGGCCCTACGGTAGGAGGCTTGGACCTTAAATATCTTTTAGGTGAATGTACTGGACCCTACCTTGAGTTCAAATGCACAGGAAAAGTGGTAGACATTCACAGGTGTTTTGTATAAAGGCCACCTTTCAGATATTTTCACCATGGCATTTTGGCCTAATACACACTTCCTACTAGTTGGTAGCAGAACTTACCTTGAAAAACAACTGTGAGGGCCTCTAGCCTTCCTTATGCTTTCCTAAGGTGGGCACCGCCTCCATTATCATAAACTCTGTGGGCAGACAGGTGTTCCTGCTGGGGAGTTGTGATGAAATGGCAGTGCTCACTGACACACTGGAGTTTTGTAATTTCAAGAGATTAAAGACAAAGATGTCTTAAAATATTTTGAAATGTCAACGACTACATGTATACAGAAAGGCCATTTTACGTGGCTAAATTACTGACTGCAATCAGGATTCTTTGTTAGAACGTTGTCTGGTATTGTGACACAGCCCATATGCAGAATAGACATTATTTCAGATGTTTTAAAAAAAATGTTTATTTATTTTTGAGACAGTGAGCAAGCAGGGGAGGGGCAGAGAGAGGGAGACAGAGAATCCCAAGCAGGCTCTGCACTCTGAGTGCAGAGCCTGAAGCTTGAAATCAAGAGTCAGACACATAAACAACAGCCACCCTCAGGTACCCCTGAGATGTTTTCTAATTGTATTTGATATCCTTTTTCCTACACAACTAAGTTTTAATGTGTGCCAGCTTATATCCAGAAAATACTGCCACTGCCTGTCCATAGCACAGCATAATGGCTGGAACCAAAATTTACAGATTACAGAAAACTCTCACACTATCTTTAAGATGAAAGCTCCAAAGTGCCAAACTGAGTCATGCCTTCAGAAAGCTGGGCACCATTTTCACTTCCTACCGTGACAGCTGACACACTCTCCTGGCTTCTGGGAGAGGTGCTGAGAAAAGCCAGACTGGAAAGACAGCCTGAGAAAAGGAGCCCCTTGGTCTGAAAGTTGGCTGTGTCCCCCATACTTCACACATGGCGGAGTATGCGATGATTCAGCAAGCCCGTTGGGGTATTTGTTTTTTTCCCCTTCATTAGATTTAAAGCAACATTTTTTATAACGGAATAGTTCAAGTGCAGACAAAAATACATGGAGTCATAAAATGACACGCTCCACCCCATGTACACTTGACTCAGTTTACATGTGATTTAAATAAAATGGTTTTTTCCTATCCACACTAATACATAATGTGAAATCTTAAACAAATTATAAGTAAACCCTCAGTGTGGGAAAATTGTCTCTAAACAGAAATTCAAACGTTGCCAATTGATTACCTTGGTTCAGAATGAATGAGGGTAGCAAATTTAAATAGTAAATGTGATTCCACTTTAAAAGCAGATATACAGAAGTTTCTACTCCCAACTCTACAGAGGCTGTATCAAAACCAGAACTCTCAAGTGGTATTTTATACAGAAGGCTCTATTTCTATTATAAAGTGTTCTTTTTGTCTAACAATTCTAAAAGTAAGTGTTTCCCTTTGCTTGTTAGAACTCTGCCAAGCTTAGTGTTTCTTAAATATATAACCCTTGTCCACCATGTCAGAATCCATACTCTTGAAAATGCAGACTGAGGAGTCAAAATCTGACAATGGGGCTCAGGAATCTGTATTTGGAAAAAGCATGTCAGGAGATTCTGATGCGCAAAGTTTGGAAAATGCTGTTCTATCAGGTATTCATTTGATTTACCACAAGCCACAAATGGAAGCTTTCCTAGAGAAAGGGTTTTTTTTGTTTTTGGTAAAAACTCTGCCTTTGCTGGCCCACTGCTGCACTGCCTCTGAAACAAGAGGCCACTCTCCTAAACATGACCTGGAACTTGGCAGGGGGGCAGGGGGACAGGGAGCAGCTAATGACTCCTCAAGTCCCTTCAGAGAGCAGAATGGCTCACCGGCTCACATGCAAAATCACGGAGGATGACCTCTCTTCCCTCTTATACTCTGCATCATTATGAATTTGAAAGGACATGACTGGATGCTTTTTTAGTTTGGTCTGAAAAAACTCACTACTTAAAATGCAAGCAGAGTCCTTTGCTATCAAATTCTTCAGGAGGCAAACTGCATTTCCTAGTTACCTGATGAAAACACACATATTCAAGTTTTCAGCATGCTGAACAATATATCCATATAGACTCAGGTAAGATTTTCTCTTTCTCTGTCACTGAACTGACTTGCTATAAGCTGGAGTCCTTTGCCTATGAAGACTGTGGGATGTGTCCTGCTTTACCTCTGGTCTGCTCGTGTCAGAACTGGTGGACACAGAAGAGGCACCTCCAGAAGGAGAGGGAAGCCCGTCTGGGCCCCTCCCTGCGCTGATGTGACGTGATGTAATGATGGGGCCTGTGTTAGTTTCCTGTGGCTGCTGTGACACATTACCACAAACTTGGGTGTGTTTTTTTTTTTAAGTTTATTTATTTTGAGAGAGAGCGTGCGCACGGGAGGGGCAGAGAGCGCGAGAGAGAATCCCAAGCAGGCTCTGCACTGCCAGCACAGAGCCTGATGCGGGGCTGGAACTCACGAACTGTGAAATCGTGACCTGAGCCGAAACCAAGAGTAGGACACTTAACCGAGTCAGCTAGGCACCCCCAAACTTGGTGGTTTAAATCAACAGAAACTCTCTCATAGTACTGGAGGCCAGAACACAGTTCCACGGAGCACCCTTCCAGCCCTTCCAGCCACGGGCAGCTGTCTGCAGACTTTGGCTCATGGCCCTGGGACCTCAATCTTCAAAATCTCTCTGCTCCACCTTCACACGGCCCTCCCTTCTGTGTGCATCAACCTCCCTCTGCTTTCCTCTTATAGGGAGACACGTGACCGCACGTAAGACTCATCAGATAATCCTGGATAATGTCCCCATTTCAAGATTCTTAACTAAATCCCTTCTGCAAAGACCCTTTCTTGCTACATGACGTAACACAGGCTCCAAGGATGAGGATGTGTATACCTTCGGTGCGGCCATTTTTCAGCCTAACAGTTTATTTTTTATTAAAAAAATTTTTTAATGTTTATTTTATTTTTGAGGGACAGACAGAGCACGAGCAGGAGAAGGGCAGAGAGAGAGGGAGACACAGAATCTGAAACAGACTCCAGGCTCCGAGCTGTCAGCACAGAGCCCGTGACAGGGCTTGAACCCACAAATCGTGAAATCATGACCTGAGCAGAAGCCAGAAGCTTAACTAACTAGGCCACCCAGGCACCCCCAGCCTAACAGTTTCTTACTTTCACTAGCCTCTTTTGCTGGTGCTCAAACATTTCCTTGTCAGGGATCAAATTCTTCAAATTACCTTTCACTGCACCTGTCTAAAATCTCCTTTTGTCCTCCTAAGTGATACTACACTGAAGTGTCTCATCTTCCACAGAGACATTCAGGTAGAATGAGCAGGACCGCAGGGTTTCTGACCATCTCTCACTCTCTGCTTTTCATGCTTGGTGTCATCTTTCTGTTTCCTGGCCTCTGTCTCTGGCCTCTGCAATCTTGTTTCCTTTTCCTGTATTCCTTACAGGCATGTTGAGGATGCTATTGGCATGAACACCAAAGGTACTTTCCATCTGAAGAATAGCAGAGTGCAGGAGGGATACCTGAATTAGGAGCTCACTGGCTATCCACCTTCATAAACCCAAACAAGCACACCAGACTCAGTGGAGTCTATTTCTCTTGGTTGAGAACACAGTTTTAAGCTTGATCAGGAGTCATGAAGTCAGTAGTTCTGACATCAAGAGAACAGAACTGACATCCAAGAGCAGCTGCTCCTGATATTTACCTCCAGAGAGAACAGATGCCTGCAAAGCTGCATCACAGGTGATGCAGGGTTCGTGCTGTTTATTTTCTTGCCACCAAAGAAGCACTGCAGAAGTTTCGGGATCTTTGGAGCAACCCACCATGATGATATCTTAGACCAACCACTTATCTAGGCAACAGATTCTGGGTGCTACTGAATTAACTCAGCACTTGGTTTTTTTTTCAGACTGGGCACAGCGAATCCAAGCATAGTTGATTCCTTCAGTGATGAAATCATCCTGGTGTAGTAGGCGCCAGAAGAGGGTGCACATGTGTTTAAAAGCCCTATAGGCCTCTTGCTCTCACTAATGTTCTCCTTATACTTGAGCTTGACCTAACCAACGAAATGGATGACCGTCTGGTTATCAAAATCTTCTCCCTCTCAGTAGGTGTCCTTTATTATAGACTCTACTTTCAGATCGTTTTCGTTTTATCTTTTTTTTTTTTTTTTAATTGTAGAGAGAGCGGGGAAGAGGGACAGAGGGAGAGAGAGAATCTTAAGCAGGCTTCACGCTCAGCAAGGAGCCTGATGCCGGGCTGAATCCCACGACCCTGGGATCATGATCTGAGCTGAAATCAAGAGTCAGATGCTCAACCGACTGAGCCACCCAGGGGCCCCTTAAGATCCTTAAAAAAAAAAAAAAAAAAAAAATTTGTAACGGACGCCTTGGTGCTTCAGTTGGTTGAGCATCTGACTTTGGCTCAGGTCATGATCTCATGGTTCGTTGAGTTCGAGCCCCACACCGGGTTTGCTGCTGTCAGCACAGAGCCCACTTGGGATCCTCTGTCCTCTTCTCTCTGCCCCTACCTCTTCCCCAGTGGCACGTGCGCTACTCTCTCTCTCTCTCTCAATAATAATAAACATTAAAAAAATTTCTGTTGCTTTTTATTAATTCTTGTTAACAGTCCATTTTATAACTGAACATTTTCAATACTTCTGAGCACCTCATGCGCTGCTGCTTCCATATATTTATCTTTTTAAAGCAGTATTTTTTTTTTTTAATTTTTTTTTTTTTCAACGTTTTTAATTTATTTTTGGGACAGAGAGAGACAGAGCATGAACGGGGGAGGGGCAGAGAGAGAGGGAGACACAGAATCGGAAACAGGCTCCAGGCTCCGAGCCATCGGCCCAGAGCCCGACGCGGGGCTCGAACTCACGGACCGCGAGATCGTGACCTGGCTGAAGTCGGACGCTTAACCGACTGCGCCACCCAGGCGCCCCTAAAGCAGTATTTTTAAATGTCAGAAATTCCCTACCATATATAATTGAAAGCTGGCTAGATGACACACAATACGGACAGAAACCTTTAAACAGTTGGTATTTTTTTTTTTTTTTAAGCTGAAGAGACAGTATTTTGCAAAGACTGTTTTGTAAAGACTAAATCGAACCCCGATTCGGAATCTGAACAACCAGCAAGTACAACTACAAATTTTTCACAATACGATGCCACAACTTGCAGTTATCTCCTTAAGCCAACAGACATCTACATGCTAATCAGTATCTTTAAAACCCTCATTAAAAATGAAAGTGAACTGGGGTGCCTGGATGACTCAGTTGTTTGAGTGCCCAATTTGCACAATCAAGACAGATACACACATGCCCAAGGCAGATACACACATGGCCAATATAATGTGGGCAGTCCTGTCACCCCAATCACTAGCAGCAATAGCCACTTCCAGTGCCGGAAGACTTCCACACAGGAACGGATGGTGCCAAGATCAATGACAAGAATAGATCCCTTCAATGAGGCAGCCGAGCAGAGGGTTTGGCTTGAGGAAGATGAGACACCACAGTTGTGCTGCAGCATTCAGCGAGTGGAGCGATTTTACAGAAATCATTTTTGATCTAATTTCTTTAATAAAGTAAGTCCTGACCTACAGTTAGTTTGCTGAGCTCTGTGGCAGGTTGGGTTCTCTGGGAAGCAGACTCTGAAGTTTAGAATACAGAATGCCTGTCTATCCAGGAGTGCCCTGGGTGTCAACAGCTGGGAGGGGGAGAGGAGGAAACAGGCCTGGGTAGAGCGAGAAGTTTCTGCAGTGCAGGCCCATCCATAGCGTGCTCTGGAGCCACAATGGCCCCTCACCTCCCTCAATCCCTGAATGTGGGCTGGCTTGAGAAGTTCATGGCCTCCAGCAAGAGGATTTTCTGCAGCTAACATATTCTTGAAGAGGCTGAGAATTGAATGTTCTCTGTCAAGGAGACCTGGTCAGCACGGAATCCTTCACTGAAGCAAGAGTTCTTCAATAAGAAGGATCTAGGTGGCACATTTCAGAAGCAGCCCAGCTGTTTTCTGGACCTTTCAGTCTGAATCATCTGTTGTGTGCACTCCTACTTTACCAGCCCAGGTACTGTAGTTATTAGGATACAGGTAAGAAATGTAAAGATTGAGACTTAAGCTCTTCAGGACCGTATTACCTTTTGAGAATGTATTATAAGCTTCAGAGACCCTTCCCCCGAAAAATAGAAATACACAAAAAATTTTGTGTACAATTCTAAGGACTCACAGACCCCCATAACACCCACAGACCTCAGGTTAAGAAGTCTCAGTAATCTAGCAAAGAATATTTAATGGACAGCTGAAAAGCTTAATAAAGGAAAAAGAAAAATCAATTAAAATCCCCATTGCTATTTTTTTTTTATTATCTATTTTGAGAGACAGAGAGTGCATGTATGAGCGGGGGAGGGGCAGAGAGCGAGAACGAGCGAGAGAGAATCCCAAGCAGGTTCTGCACTGTCAGCGCAGAGCCCAATTCGGGGCTCAATCCAACAAACCATATGATTAGGACCTGAGCAAAAATCAAGAGTTGGAGGCATAACAGACTGAGCCACCCAGGCATCCCTCCCCCTCGCTATTTCTTAGGTATCTGCTCTATTCGGTTTTCTAAAACCCTCACCAGGATTATTACTTACCTATGTAATACATATTTCACAGACAAGAAGATAACATCTGATAAGCCACAGAGAAGCCATTAAACTTGGGTTGTCAAACAACAAAGCAGGGATCTCTCAACTGAAGTACTGGAATGGGTTCTAGTGCTACTGGGGCTTGGGAACGTCTCTGGCAGTACTGGCTGCAAACAAGCTCTGTGGCTCCCGCCCCTGAATCTACAGCTACCTTTTGTCAATGTTGTTCTAGGTCTTTCTCAGCAAGCACAGCCAGAAATGGCCCAGGTCTCCAGAAGCTCCCCGACTCCCACACATCTGTTTGCTGTAAGAGGCACAGCTGGATATTTAGCTAATGATGGGCCCGATTCAAAAGGGTTTTATGAAGCAAATATTCTCAAGATGCTGGATACTGTGGTATACGACTTGAATGCATGTCACCACTGTGACTCCCACTCCAACGCGGGACACTGCCTCTGCACTGTGTCTTTGGTGAGCCCTGCTCCAATCGCTTACGGGAGAATGAGGCCACAGCTAGAACACCCCAGAGAGGGCAGTGTTGAACTTACTTTTTATTTTACTTAAGTCAACACTACCCACAACGTGGTGCTGGAACTCACAGCCCTAAAATCAAGAGTCACCTGCTCCACCAACTGAGCCAGCCAGGCGCCCCTCGAACTTAACTTTTTATTTTTTTTTAATTTTTTTTTTAACGTTTATTTTATTTATTTTTGAGACAGAGAGAGACAGAGCATGAACGGGGGAGGGTCAGAGAGAGAGGGAGACACAGAATCGGAAACAGGCTCCAGGCTCTGAGCCGTCAGCACAGAGCCTGACGCGGGGCTCGAACTCACGGACCGCGAGATCATGACCTGAGCCGAAGTCGGCCGCCCAACTGACTGAGCCACCCAGGCGCCCCGAACTTAACTTTTTATTTTTTTTTAATTTTTTTTTTAACGTTTATTTTATTTATTTTTGAGACAGAGAGAGACAGAGCATGAACGGGGGAGGGTCAGAGAGAGAGGGAGACACAGAATCCGAAACAGGCTCCAGGCTCTGAGCAGTCAGCACAGAGCCTGACGCGGGGCTCGAACTCACGGACCGCGAGATCATGACCTGAGCCGAAGTCGGCCGCCCAACTGACTGAGCCACCCAGGCGCCCCGAACTTAACTTTTTTTTTTTTTTTCAACGTTTTTTATTTATTTTTGGGACAGAGAGAGACAGAGCATGAACGGGGGAGGGGCAGAGAGAGAGGGAGACACAGAATCGGAAACAGGCTCCAGGCTCCGAGCCATCGGCCCAGAGCCTGACGCGGGGCTCGAACTCACGGACCGCGAGATCGTGACCTGGCTGAAGTCGGACGCTTAACCGACCGCGCCACCCAGGCGCCCCGAACTTAACTTTTTAAACTAGCAATGCCTTTGTTGTGTTATATCCTCCCATGTTTTCTATAACTAATGGTTTATAGTTTCAGTAAGGGAAACTGAAAAAACTTGCAACCATGGGGAGAGCCGGAGAGGATTTGGAGTGATGCAGAATGTTTTCCTTCCCATGTCATCTCTGAGGGTAACAGACTGTATTACGCATAAATCTGAGAAATAAAAATATAAACACACACTCTCTCTAGTCCAGTGGTTCTCGACAGGGATGATTTTGCTCCCTGGGGACATTTGGCAATGTCTGGAGACATTTTTGGTGCTCATCAACTTGGCAGGGGGTGCAACTGGCATCTCACGGGGGGAGGCAAGGGATGCTGCTAAACATCTATACTACACATGACAGCCCCCACACAAAGAATTATTTGGTCCAAAACATCAGTCACGTCAAGGCCAAGAAACCCTGCTCTAGGTCACATGAGATGTATTCAAATGTGGCTCATTTCTGCTGCTCTGCCTCCCCGGTGAAGTGGAAGCGGACCTGAGGACAGTGAAAGGCCCACTGCCAGAGAGCTCTGTCTGTTGAAGCTGCACTGTGAGCACTCAGTGAGTCTCGGAGGGTGGGTGGGAGGCACTCTGAGGTGGCGTACTGTGCTGGAGCTGGAGGCCCAGCAGCGGGGAACAAAAGGCCGACACGGCTGAGGAGAGCAGCTGCTGAGAGGCAACACCTGACCCTCTTGAGGCATTCCTCAAAGTACCACCTACTGGGAGGAGGGGATATCACAGAGATGTCCAGCCCTAGGGAAATGGATGAGTACATTACGGTGTACTGGAATTTCCATTGGTACATCACACGATGTAAAAATAACAACCACGAAGACACTCCAGCATCGTGGTAAACAGTGAAAACACAGTTGGGAGTAAACAAAGCAGAATGCAATCCTATATACACAGTATGACTGACTGGGTACAAGAGTAGAGGGGATGAGGGAACTGCAAAGATGGCTGGCTACAGTAAGAGGTCAATCCTTTTTCCTTTTAAGATTTCCTTTGATACCATGGTTTCAATGTTTAACGATTTTATGTATGTTCAAAACACAAAAGTTGAGGGCCAACAGTCAAAACGCCTTCTTTTAAGATTTTTCTTTGGCAGATTTCCAAAGGTCATGGGAGGGCAGGCTCTCAGGGGTGTGGTGCCCAGACTTGAAGCACAGTGGGCGTAGCTCATGACTTTTAATGATAACCTTTGGACTAACTGCTCTGTGTGTATTACATGTATGCATACACCCTGCTATTCTACACTTCGGAGTGAGAAAACCAAATCTGGCTTTTAAAATTCTTTTCGAAATGCTTATTTGCAGCTGAAGTTGTTCTTTGAGGACATTAAAGTGTGGAAAAGGAAGATGCCTATACCAGTGGACTCTGGTGACTCAAAGTCAGAAACTACTCACCACAAAGTGGATTCTTAGATAAATGCTACCTCTTCAACAGGGAACTAAGTGGCAAGCTTGGGGAGGAAGATTTGGCAAATATAAAAAAAACCGCCAGAGGAGTGAAAGTCAGTAACTCACCGGGAGTTATTATGATGGATATTACACGCCCGGGCCATTAGCACCACAATAATTGGTCGAAAGGCTTTTCCTTTACCATCGAAGTAGTATTCAGACATTTCCTTAAGTTCGGTTGTAGATATGACTAGTTCCTGGAATAAAGTTTCTCTGTGTCAATATGGCATCACAATGGCACAAAAGTCAACAGGATTTCTTTTACAAAACCCTGATTTGGTTTCAGTGGACTCAGTTGTATTCAGTGTACTCATTTCACTTGAGAGATTCAACACTCAGCTGGAAAAGGTGCTAACACTGTATTGTCACAAAACTGGCTGTCCTGCAGCTGGGCCACAAGCAATGCCTGGCCCGCCTGAGTGGCCTAAGGGCAAGGGTGAGCAGTGCCGCCTGCCCCTGTGACTCCAGCAGACTCCAGGGATGAGCAGGAAAGTACCAGGTGGCCCAGGGACTCTGGGCCAGTAACAGCTGGATACAGTGACAGCTGGATAGGGGCAGGTAGCAGCTTGGAAGATGGAGGGGAGAGGACAAAGACAGGGAGTGTGGGAGCCAATGAAGCAGGTGTTAAGGGAGTGTCTGGGGTGGGGAGGCAAAGCTGTGTATCAGGGGCAGGAAGACAAGGGGACAGCCAGGGAGAAGCAGGGATCAGTAAGCCTGACTCGGCCAGACAGGTGAAAGGTTCACAGAGGAAGTTTCAGACACAGTTTGCCAGACTGTGAGGAGCTTACAATTGAGTTGGGAAGATAAAATTTCTTAAAAATATAAAATGTTCAGAATGGTAACTTGGGCGATGACAGAATTAAATTAAATGTAGTAAGGGGTGCCTGGGTAGCTCAGTCGATTAATCGTCCGACTTCGGCTCAAGTCATGAACTTGCAGTTTGTGAGTTCAAGCCCACATCAGGCTCTGTGCTGACAGCTCAGAGCCTGGAGCCTGCTTCAGATTCTGTATTTCTCTCTCTCTCTCTCTGCCCCTCCCCTGCTCACACTCTGACTGTCTTCTCTCTCTCTCTCTCTCTCAAAAGTGAGATTAAAAAAAATTAAAACAAATAAATGTAAATTAAATCAAATGCAGTAAAAGTTCAGAGAAGGGAAAAATCAGCATGGGCTAGAGAACCAACTATTTAATGGAGGGTATAAGCTTTGATCTGGGATTAAAGAATAAGAAGGATTTTGATTCATGAAGAGAAGGGAGAGACTTCCAGCCGATGGACATGTGTTTACTGTACCTGCCTCTCACGGACTTGCTATGATGAACCACAGCTTATGTACCCAAAGAAATGGGAGCTAAGAATGGACCCAGAGGACCATCAGCCAGGCTCAGGTGAACACAGTACAGTGGGACAGGCTTTAACTAAGATAGCGACTTTAGTACCAGACACAGTAATAAACGCAGAGATTGCAAAGTAAAATGAGTCCTATAAGGAGCTCAGTCTAGAGGGTGAGAGGTACAACAATAATACACAGTGTGATGGGTGCTGCTCTGAGATAAGCACAGCTCCTCTGGGAGCACAAAGGGGGCACTGCTGCCCCCTTTGGAGGGGGAGGCAGGAGAGCAACAGTGACAGGGCCACAGAAGCAGCAGTGGCCTGGCCTAGACTGTGGGGATGGAAGGCAAGAAACAGACAAGGAGGACATGAAAGGAGAAGAGGAACAATTCCAGGATCCTGCCTGGGGTTCTCAGGCGGCACCTTCAATGAACAGGAAAAACAAGAAAAAACAATTAGGAAGGGAAAGCAGAGTTTCAGATAGGTTACATTTGAGACAGTCATGGACATTCCATGGAGCTGACCAGGGAGTAGTTAGATGTGTGGTTTTAAGAGAGACAATTCAACCTGGAACAGACATATTATTTGGGAAGTGTTCCACATTGTTGGGAGTGGTCAACAGTGTCCAGTGTTCAATAAAGTCACAGGAGATAAAAACCAAGTGTCCACTGGATTTAGCAGAAGGTGCTACGGAAGCTATGGGCTGGCAAAGGCAGTTTTAGAGGGGAGCCTGGAAAGGAAGCTGCAGAGGGACGCTGGAGGAAACCTGAAAGGGCCAAAAGAAAGAGGCAGGGAATACCGTACTGGAAGGGAAGGGGGAACAAGGCTCAAGGGATGGCTCTTTAAAGGATGAACAAACTGGAACACCAACACTGGCTGTGAGAGAGGTGAAGAGGGAGAGCCTGCAGAGAAAGGAGAGGGAACAGGCAATGGCGGGACTAGTTCCTAAGGCACTGAGGAGGCAAAGGGCACGGGACTAAGCTGGAGGCAAAAGGAGGCCTGGAAAGGGAGGGAACATTTACTTCACTGAGGTGGAGGAAAGCATGCAGATGGGTACGTAAATGGTAACAAAGCAGGTGTCCAGAGAGTGACTCCTAAAGGCCTCCCCTCAGTCTATTAAATAGGAAGTGGCCGTTGCTATGAGAACAGGAGAGTAAGGTAAGGGTTTGAGGAGGAAAGTGGAGGACCCTGAAAGGGAAGGAAGCTGATGAGGGGCACATGAATATTTCTGGGCAGCATCTGAGAATCCACCAAAAGTTTTGTGGATAAAAGCATTTAATACATAAAGCCCCATTTGGGGGCAGTCTGGCACTGATCTTCAAGCACTTCAATATGCCTGGAGCAGGTGAAGGAATAAGGGAGGGTAAGTACCGGTTTTTTCAGTTCCCCAGCTCTGTGATAATGCCACTCTGGATGGGGACATGTACTGTACCCTCCATACCGCCCCCCTATGTTGCCCAAGAAACATTTGAAACTTGACACTCATGAATCAAGTTTGCAATGACAGTGTACACAATTCTAAGAAATCAACATTACTGACAGTACTATCAAAGCTCTCTTACCTTTCTAATGTCTTCATACAGATCTTTCAAGTCTCTCCAACCGAGTTTGAAAGGATCGGTGTATTTCTCACCACTCCGTGTTTTACTACAACAGCACGCTGCTGACGTTGTGTGATGGAACCTGGGACAAGCACGAAGCACACAACGTAAGACTGAGTGCCATTCTATTAAGTGAGATAATTTCATTTTTAAGTAAGAATTATATACACATATTCATATACATATACTTGCTGGAAATTAAGCATGAATGGTCATTACAATTTAGAACACACAGAATTCTGTTCTTGCTCAACAATACATAAATAGCTTATTTTTATAATCAGGAACTCGAGAACCCACAAAATCAAATACTAAACTAGTTTATTGTGTTCTGAGTTTAAATTTTATTATACTTCCATTTTTTTGAAAAGGCAGAGGTCACACAGAGCGATACCGTGGCACATAGTGAGACAAAATATTCAATTTGTTGGAGTAGCCCCCCACAGTTTAGAACAGAAATTTACTGGCAATATGGCTAATAACTTTAGTGGTTGTAATACAGATTATAAACTTACCGTGACATACTATACCTATTTGAAAAAGCAGATGTTAAACTCTTCACAAGATTAGAGTAGGACATCTACAAAATAAAAGCATTAAGAAACCTATAAGAATATTCATGCAAAAATTGTTTATAATGCCAGATAAATAAAACCTCCATAGTTCATAATAAATACAGTCTTTAGTTGTCCCTTGTAGGTAGATTGCAAACTTCAGAAAAATGATAATAAAATTACCTTATTACAAAAGCAGTATTTGTCATTACGGAATATATAAGAAAAGAACACATCTATAATCTATCCCTTTCTCCAAAGAAAGCTAGTTTCTATATTCCTATCTATCCTTTCAGATTTGAAAAGTAGTTTTAAAACAATTTCCTTCCATTTAACTAAGATTGGTCAGAGAATAGTAAAGATTTATATTGTTCAACCAGTTTAAAACAAAGAATAATCAAGCTCCCCCAAGCATCAGCCTGGATGGTGAAAGGGAAAAAGATTTCAATGTTGAGGAAGGAAATTTCCATTGCTAAACGAACACTGCCTATTTTATTTTATTATTATTTTTTAAAAATATGAAACGCTTCACGAATTTGCGTGTCACCCTTGTGCAGGGGCCGTGCTAGTGGTAATCTTCTCTGCATCCTTCCAATTTTAGTGTATGTGCTGCCGAAGTGAGCACGAACACTGGGAAACATGCTGGGAAATAGTACTGCCTGATCAGTAATGTTAAAAAACGAGTTCAGTGGCACATTTTGAAAATATTAACTTAGAGATCAAGAACAGAAGACTACAAAGAGATTTAGGGGTGGTGACAACAAATGTTAGTTCCAATGATTACTGAGCACTATTATGGGCCAGGAAATATGACAGGCATGGGGGACCCAAAGATACAAACTGACGATCTTAAAGAATTCAGGGACACGGTCATTTCAAAAATTACTAATATACTGGGGTACATGGCTGGCTCAGCCAATAGACCATGTGACTCTTGATCTCAGGATCCTGAGATCAAGAGTCCTGAGAGTGAGTTGGAGCCACACCTTGGGTGCGGAGTTTATTTAAAAAAAAAAAAAAAAAAAAAATTACTGATTTACCGATTTAATGTGGTAAGGGGCTCTGTATTTAAAGTACCTATTTTGACAAAAAGGACAAATTTAGCGCAAAAAAAATAAAACTAATCCACTCTACTTGCAATAAAGTCTTACAAAGTGCTTTTACACTATGACCCTCATAAGTACTTGCTTTTATAGAGCTGGGGAACTTGAAGTTCAGAAAAGTCAAGCCTGAAAAACTGATATACAGATATGTTAACAATATATCAAAAGGAAAAAGCATCTACAAAACCGTATGTATTATGTGATCGCAACAAAAATTTTTACATACGTGCATGCACAAATAAGATACACAATGGGGTTTAAAAGTGTATAAACCAGGGTATTAAACATAGTAATTTCTGAATAAATAGGATTGTGGGAGTTTTTTGTTTTATTCCTTTTTTGCTTTTATATTTTCTGACTTTTTCCTAGTGAACACATATTGCTTTACACATATTAAAATGACAATAAAGGTTGACTTTGCCAGGCAGGCAGTCGCCAAGGAAGACTGGCTGAGTTCTAGTCATTCACAATAACATTATACATTCATTAGACCAATAAGAACATTTATGATGTCCCAAGAAAGCGAGGTGATCTTTTGATTTTACCATTATATGACATTTAACCTACTTGTTTCAGCCTTTGTAATTAATTCATACAAATTCAGTATTTCATTATAATACTCAGTTTGAGACCTAATCTAACCTGGGGCGAAGAGTTAAAATTACACAGCTAATATGGAGTGCTCTGAACCACTAGGCAGCCTAATAGTTATTAAAACCATGGTCTTTGGAAGATGGATCTTGGTTCAAATCCCAACATTGCCTGGCCATGTTACCTTGTGACATCTTTCTGCTAATACCTACTCACGGAGAGATGCTGCAATTAATTCGGAGAAGTTGTGTAAAGGTCTTAGCTCAGAGCCTAACACACTGTACACATTTAATACAGTCTTTGCATATCTATAGTATCTGCAGTATTTAATGTCTACTCAGTCAAGGTATCTTCTGCTTTAAGATGGAGCCATGTTTTCCAAAGGAAAGCTTGTGCACTGTTGGTGGGAATTCAAACTGGTGCAGCCACCATGGAAGACAGCACAGAGGTCCCCCTAAAAATTACACAGAATTCCCATATGATCCAGTAATTCCATCACTGGGTATTTACCCAAAAAATATGAAAATAAATGCTAATTCGAAATGGTATATGCACCCCGGTGTTTATTGCAGTATTATTCACAATAGCCAAAATATGGAAGGACCTCAAGTGTTCATTGATGGATGAATGGATAAAAATGGTGTGGTACATATACAACGGAATATTATCCATTAAAAAGAATGAAATCTTGCCGTTTATAACAACATGGATGGAGCTAGAGAGGGTAATGCTGACTTTCTAACCAAAACAAGTCAGTCAAAGACAAATAGCAAAGGATTGCACGTGGAATTTAAGAAACAAAACAAATGAGGGGCGCCTGGGTGGCACAGTCGGTTAAGCGTCCGACTTCAGCCAGGTCACGATCTTGCGGTCCGTTGAGTTCGAGCCCCGTGTCAGGCTCTGGGCTGATGGCTTGGAGCCTGGAGCCTGTTTCCGATTCTGTGTCTCCCTCTCCTCTGCCCCTCCCCCGTTCATGCTCTGTCTCTCTCTGTCCCAAAAATAAATAAAAAACGTTGAAAAAAAAATTAAAAAAATAAATAAATAAATAAAAAGAAACAAAACAAATGAACAAAGAAAAAAAAGAGACAAACCAAAAAACAGGCTCTTAACTACAGAGAACAAACTGCTGGTTACCAGAAGGCAGGCGGGTGGGGGGATGGGTGAGATAGGTGAAGGGTGATGATCAACAGTAACATTTCTCTTGATGAGCACTGAGTAATGTATAGAACAGTCAAATCACTACATTGCACATCTGAAACCAATATAACACTGTTAATTATACTAGAGTGTAAATAAATCAATAAAAAGGAGTGTCCAAGAAAACAAGTATCCAGTGCCATCAGATGGTGGGTGCCAACATCTCTCCCAATAATGCCTTCCTCTGTGACACTGTAAGTATTTGAAGTCTGGCTAGGACTGTACTGAAATGGGTCCCAGCAAAGCCGAGAGACTTCCATTTCCCATATTCTCTTTTTACTGTCGGTCTGCGGGCCCAGTTGCTATTCTGTCCCCAAATGTCCATTCTGGATAAGTTGTGACATGTATCCACCTTGTTACAAAGCAGACATTTATAAATGCTACATATTTCATACAGGTACATGGTGTCTGAAGGGTACATGGGAATATGAAGTGTCCCAAAGCCAACCAAAACAGAAAAGTCCTAAATTCAATAAACTTTTTAAAAACGAGCCTTGTGGATGAAAGGAAAACATAATAATTACTGTGTGACTGGAGAAGTCTCTAAAAAGGACAGTGAGTAGATAGATTTTGCTCAGTTTCTCTAAACAATATGGGCCTACCCATGGCACGTGGAGAGTCAATCAGTGCAGGAAAGACTCATGAAGCCACAGAACATGTCAATTTACAGCGGCTAAACTGGCGGGAAAGGGAGAAAACTGACTGGGCCCAAGGGCTGCAGGGCAGACAGTCAAGCAGTCATGGTTAGTGCTGAGATTCTTACTCTACTTCAAGAGGTCACATGAAATCAAAGTTCAACGTTTCTCTACTTGTGACATCCTCAGGCCTCTTCTCCTTGCTGTGACCTTCTACCCCGTCCAGGTAGGCTCTCCCGGGCCGGGAAGCAACTACCGTAGGACTGAAATCCGGTCCACTCTGAGCATCAGCCCTACACGAAGCCTCTTCCGCCTATTCCGAGCCCACCTGGATCCGCTGGATCCCAGAGCGCTCAGAGCACCTTTTGCTCTTAAGTCCTAATTAACAGCGCTCCTCCAGAAGCCCTGGGTGTAAATCGAAAGGAAACAGCTGCATTCGGTCTCCAGGCTGCACTAGGTCCACAGGCCAGGAGACAACCTGGCTGCCCTCCCTCCACTTTCCCTGAGACCCGGCTCCTCATCCACCGCTATTTCCCCAAACCCCAAAGCGCCTGGGTCTCCAGGACCGCGCTTTGCAGACTCGCGCAGGGCGCCCCAACATCAGGCATACGCCCGGCGGGGCTCGGGCCCATCCCGGGGCCCATCCAGCCCCGGGTCCCATTGCAGCGCAGCCTCGCGGCCCCCTGCCCCGGCGCACTTGCCGCGCGTTCCCATTCATATTCATCCGTGCCGCTGTCACTGGCGCGGTGACCTCTGCGCCCCGCCGCCGCGCCCGCCTCAGGGCCTCCTCACCTGCACGCCGCCGTCGGCAGCGGCGGGCGGCCCGGGGGGCCCCGTGCGGCCCGGGGAGCCGGGCCCGGGGCTCCGGGCAGCCGGCCTCCAGGAGTAGCAGCGCCGCCAGGGCCACCGGCACGAAGCCATAGGGTCCGAGTCTGAAAGCCGCGGCGGAGCGCTGGCTCCGCCTGTGGCCGGGCGGTCTTCCCCCCGGGACCCGGAGCCGGAAACTTGGCACAGGAAGTGCTTCGACCTCGCCCCGGGCTGCGGTACCTCGTTCCAGAGCGGGGTTAGCGCCACCGGCGCTTCCCCGGAAGGGTCACGCGGAACCTGAGGCGACACCGCTGCCCTAAACTTGCGGGGGTGGCCCCTTGCCGGTCCCCGTAACTAAGCGGGACATTTCACTTGGACGAGCAGTTTCTCCCGAACTCCTGCCCACCCTCCGGGAAGCTAGGAGCTCCCATCAGACATAGCCAAAAAAAAAAAAAAAAAAAAAAAAAAAGGATCTTCGGGGAACCGGCTGTTAACAATTGCCACCGTGCGCCAGACTCTTGTTCCGCGTATTTAGACAGAGCTATGACTCAAAGAATCAGATTCCCGTTTTGCTGTCTGATCCGGGGTCTCGCGTTTCCACGGCTGCTTCTCTTTGGCGTGACCTGCCCCAGCGTTGTCTGCTGCCTATTGCTACCTGACCTCGAGGGAAGTGCCCACCTCTTGCTTCTTTCCAGAAACAAGTCGAAACACGAGCTGGGCTATTGTGAGGCAGAAGCTAAGTTAGCCTTGTCTCTCGACTTTTGGACTCTGTCCTCTGAGAACCTTTTAGGTATATGGTGGCATAGTTTGGCGGTGTTGCTCATAACTGGGTAGGAGTCCCACCCGTGGGTGTACTGAGCTGTGTGAAATTGCTTAGTATTTGGTAATGCTGGATGTAACTTGCCAGTGTGGGAGATACCGGAGAATGTACAGGATTAGTACCTGATGTGAGTTAGAAAGACCTTTCCTTAATTCTATAGCCAGATCTACTTCTCTCATGATAATGAGAGAGCGCACTTACATCAAATCCGTGCTGCAGTCATTCAACATGACACAAATAGGGCCAATGAGAGAAAGTGTAGGCATTTTGGATACAGAATGAAAGAAACATCTGTCTTCAAAAAGTCACCGTTATGGGGAAACAGACCAGCAAAATAGGCAACTGCAATTCTCTGATTTTTTTTTCCTGTTCTTTTGAACCATGCGTTTTGCATTTAAAAAGTGAAAGTGCCCGTGGTATAGCTGAGCACATTATTTTTATATTTATATTCAAAGTGTTATTTTTTACTGAATAAAAGCATAAAATAAGGCTTATTTAAATAAGCCAATTTTATGATTTTTCCACCAATCTTAAAAGTAGTATGTAAAAAATAATGTGAGGTGCTTTACAAATAAAGGTTGTTTATACACATCTATGGCTTATCTTGATATAGGTCTGTATATTAAATATTCAACAGGTACAATTTGCGATGGTAAAGTGTAGCAATAAATTATTTACAACAATGCTACTACTTAGATACTATCATTTGCCCTTTTTCACACACAGGGAAACATGGCAGAGTTACATGTCTTGCCAAGCTCCCAGATACAGCACTACACCATTCTGTCCGGCCATTTTCATTTGGAGATTGTTTTCCAGGTTAAAACAAAACATCTGGCTCTTTAAAAAAGATATTTTATGGCTAAGTATATAGCCTTATGCAAGGCTAAGTTGGGGAAGCAGATGAAATTTGTGAAGGTTTCCAACATTATAGATAGCTAAACTTTTGATGAAGAATAACCCATCAATAGGACATGCAGAATACAAGTAGTTCTTTTGACCCAACTAGGCTAAACATGTGTATACGAAGTTAAAACCACCGAGCTGTGTAAGGAACTGCCAAAGAGCCGACTCTTGTGCACAGGCTAGGAACAACTTGGGTTGTTTTGACTGCACTTCTAGGAATGAAATAACCAGTACTGACTGATATAAATGGAGCAAGTATGTAATTGAAAGCATTTTTGAAGTTATTTTTTCAATGTTGGAAAGTTGACTATACTTTAAGACATTTTCTTTCCACAATGATGATACTGTTCAAAACATTATCTATGGTAGGACCAGGTGTTATACAGCCAAGGAGAGACTGTATACATAATACTATGTACATCCTAACTGTGTCTTGATTCATAATACTGCATGAAAACATCTCATCTTGATGTTATTAGATAAATGATCAATTATCAAGGTGACTGTGGTAAGAACATTTACTGAGAGAAGAGGTTCAAACATAGTTGCGCTGAAAGATTAGCAGTTTTTGTGGATTTCATATTCTTAGCTAAACTGAATTCTAAAGAATTTAATTTTGGAATTATTGAAATCTCTGAGATCTTTAGAGACTTAATATACATTTGGAATTTTCTCTTGGGTTTGTAGTGTATGACTGATTATTTGGGTAAAGTGGAGCAAAGGTAAGGAAGGGTTGGGTGCCTCTGAAGCAGCTGGCCTCTTTTTTTCCCTGACCAATGATCACATATGACTGACTAATCAAAATCATGAGTATTAATGAACAGTATATATAGCCTGTGCTCTATTAAAATGTTAGGGCATCATAACAAATGCATAAATTATAATTTAGTCTATTTCCACACAGTGGATCTCTTAAAAGAGACTCAAATACATTGTTGGATCTTCTACTTTTAATCATATTGTCAGGTTTTCTGTGGCAATGCTAAAATCATTTGTTTTTTGGTTGGCTACCCATTTGTTCCCCATGATGTGCCTTCTTTACCATGTATTTAGGGGAAAGTGTAAAGGTTAAATCTGGTCCACATTTGCCTCTTTTTATACTCCTATGGGAAAGATAGATAATCACTCTTATTTCTGTTACAACTTGCCATTTGGTTCACCTAGGCTTGAGTGGGACAAATAAAAGTTATGCCAAACAGTTGAACTGATTGTCCCAATGCCACCTTTCTCTACTGATTACAAATATCATTTTAATTATATAGAGCATTCTTAACATTACTTTGGACTGTTTCTGTGCTTTTCACTGAGTCCCTTTGGTCTTTGCATCTATCTTAACCTTTTAGTTATCATATTCTTTTTTTTTCCTATTTATTTATTTATTTATTTATTTATTTAGAGCAAGTGGGGGACAGGAGCAAAGGCAATCTTAAGCAGGTTCCACACTTAGAGCAGAGCTCGACCTGGGTCAATCCCCACGACCCTGGGATCATGACCTGAGCCAAAATCAAGAGTCGGATGCTTAACTGACTGAGCCACCCAGGTGCCCCAGCTAATTGTGTTCTTATAATTTATAATATGATAGGAAAACTCCCATTTCGCTCTAAAAAAATAATTTTTATTTTTCAAGATTTACACTTTAAGATGATCTGTTTCTTCGGAAAAACTCTACTGGGATTTTGGCTGGATATCCATATGTTTATTAAATAATTTGACTACACTGACATCTTGATAATATCTCTATCCAGAAACAAAATTTTGTGTCCCCTTGTTTTGTAATTTTAGTAGTACACCTACCGTCTTCTGTTTTTTTGTTTTAACTGGTTGGTTTTAGGAAAACATTAAGATTTTAAAAATTGAATGTAAAATAAAATATGTTGAGTATCTAAAGCATGTTCAAAGCTCTCTTTTTTTGTACAGCTTTTAAAATAAGGTAGATGTGCTTTACTACGTGTTTTATACATTTAGTAAAACATCTGTTGCCTGGTATTAGAATTTATGTGCATATCTGTTCCCTTCAGTAATTACGATTTTCTGAAGGACAGAAAGAATGTGATTAACTGCCTAATATTTTTTGGTTGGATTCCATTGAATTGGCTGGTACTATAATTGTAAAATTGTAATGCAGCTCACCTCCGCTTTATTTATACATTCTTATTTATAAATATGTTGTGCATCCTGTTGTTCTCCTATAAATGAAAATCCTTGAAGACAGGGTATGTGTCTTGGTTTAAACTTTTTCCATCTCCCATCTTCTTGGGTGGTTCCATCTACTGTATTAGATGAATATTGGATAGCTATGGTTGAAAATGATAGAATAGGCTTTAACCCAAGTGGGAAGAAAATAGCGGTATAAATTAATTTTCCTGAAGAACCGTAGCCCTTCTAAGGAATATTAATGCTATGTTTGCAATAAATGAGAACACTGAGTTTTTTTGTGTTTTTTTTTTTAATCAGCTGTGTTGCCAGTTGATCCTGTTAAAGAAAATTATGTTCGTAAAGTGAAAAACTGTATTTTTTCAATTGCCGTCCCTACTCCTTTGAAATCAAGAGTACGTCTTGTAGCAGTTTCAAAGGTTAGGCTTGATTTTTTTTCACAACACAGATACTTAATTCACTGTAAATTTTGTCTAAAAAGATGTTCATACTTTTTAGAGTTGAATTGTTAATCAGGTGATAAATGCCTATCTTTGTGTTTAAAATTCACACACACTTGGAGTATGTCATTCTTAGAAATCACTTTTTGCTATTGATTCCTGGAGCTAGTACTCCATTTCATCTTAAAGTTATCTTACAGGAAAATACACTTTTTGGAAGAAGGGGGGTAAGTAAGTTAAATTCTTAAAAATGGGCTCTAATAATAGATTCTAAATTGTTCTCTCATGATACAATTGAATTGGGGAATAGAAATAAGACATTTTCTTTTTTTCTAGTTCCTTTAAAGAATATGAACTAGGAAAAATATTGTTTTACCATGCATCACAAGAAATACATAAAAAATTTTAAACTAAGAACTAATTTTCCTAAATAGCGTAAATAATCATATAAAGTACGATACATCTCTCATGAAAAAATATTAATGTACTTTTGGAAGAGCTTCTTTTAATTTTCTTTCTTCCATCAAGTCTCCTTTGTTAAAAGTTCTTAAAGGATTACTTAGGTTTGTAAGGCTTTTTTTGTTTGTTTGTTTTCTTGTTTTTTCCTGCCTCAGGAAGTTCTAGAAGATATTTTGGACCTTGATTTATCTGTCTCAGAAACAGATGATTTTATCCAGCTTGTGAGTGGTGAAAAGATAGTATCTGGATCCATTCCATTGGCTCACAGATATGGTGGCCACCAGGTAGGAGTAGCATCTGCATTACTTCCCTTATGTAAATACAAACAGTTGGTGGAAATGCTGTCCAGTTAATGAAGTTACTTTGCATTGATTCCTTTGTTAGTGTATTGAGATGTCAACAAGGTGTTTCTAGAAGAATGTGTCATCCTAAGATGCTCATAATTAGCTGATGTGATTTCTTGCCGTGTTAAAAATAAAACCCAAGTTTCTTTGATGGAATTGAGAAAACCGGGGCAGCACCAATATAAAATTTCTGTGAATTATCGCTAGGTAACTCATTTGGTGAAGTTTTGGCAAGAGATTTAGGTAAAGTAGCACAAAAAGTCAATATAAAATCTCAGAAGGATAAAGAGATTATAGTTTTGCCAGGACAGCTGTACAACAAAGTTTTAGAACTGCTAGAAGCTGCTAGAATTTAATTAGGACTAATTGTGGGTATTATGTATGTTGAAGCAATTAAGAATGTGCCTTCTAGAAATAAGATATTGAAGCAAGTTCAGGGTGTGGTGGTATCTGACTAATTAAAAAAAAAAAGAGAGAGAGAAGGAACACAGGACTAATTGTTGAACTTGCTGTGACTTTCCTGTGAACCAGATAAGATTAATTTAACACTCTTGGGGGGTGGGGGTGGGGGGGGGGGGGGGGGGCCTGGGTGGCTTAGCCGGTTAAGTGTCTGACTTCAGCTCAGGTCGTGATCATGGGTTTGAGCCCTGCCTCGGGCTCTGTGCTGACAGCTCAGAGCCTGGAGCCTGCTTTAGATTCTGTGTCTCCCTCTCTCTCTCTGTCCCTCCCCTGCTTGCACCGACTCCTCTCTCAAAAATAAATAAACGTTAAATTTTTTTAAATTTAACACTCTGATTGTCCCGAGGCTGGTTTACTCTGGAATAATTTTTAGGAACGGTAACAAAGTGTAATAGGGTGGGAGTAAGGATTAAGTTAGGAAACATGAAAAGTGCTTCCATGATACCTATTATAATAATGATAGTATCAGGCTCTGGTCTCTTGGGTGCAGGTAATTCCTTTCAGATTTTTGTTGCTTTCATTCCTCAGTGTCATAAGAAGCAAAAGCATCATAGAAGCTAAGCTAACACAAGCTTGAGAAGCAAAGTGACATAGACCACTAATTAGAATTGAGAAAGACTTTCAGGGTCATCTGTGACAAACTTGAACCTCAGTGTGTTGATCTGTAATGTGCAAGGGTTGACCAATACCATTCCAGGAGTTGTGAGAAGTGCTGTGGCAAAGAAATCCACTTACTTTAACACTCCATTTTTCAAACATACTTGACTGCAGGGTTTTATTGTGTGCTGTTCTTAAGGAATAATTATTAACATTTTGCTCAACTATGTTTCTCAATTTAGAAACTTCTGGACTATATGATCCTTATGGTTTTGTGTTGTTTTGGTTTGGTTTGGTTTTTTTTAGCTCCCAAATATAGGGATCCCGTGGTTCAAAAAGTCATTCCCCATATAGGTTAAATTTATTAGCATTTTGTACCAGTACTCACGTGTACTGTTAAAGTATGAATGCAAACCTTAAGCCCTGCAGAGTTTTGTTAAGCTGTATTTTTTTGTAGGTTTGCTTTGTAATATAGTAAGTTAGATGAATCTTTTATCAATTTCACATTTCATCTCTTCTCTCTTTATAATTTGAAATTACAAATATTTATAAGGACGGCTTTGTCCTTTTGAACAATAAATGGTTTCTCTTTTATTAACAGAGAATTACCTTCTTATTTCCCCTGACTTCACTCCTGGCTCTGGATTCACCATTCTTTCTACTTCTTTTTCATGGTGTGGCATATACCTAATGTATTGTCAATTTTAGAAATTGCCGAAGCACCTCTCAGATTTGTGCTCTTAGAGGTATTATGTAGCTGAAATTAATGGTGATCTGTTCCTGGTTAAGATGAAAAAATACCAGGTAGATTTTTCTCAATTTCATGTTTTTCTCTCAAAACTATAAACATAGTTTAAATATTTCACAGCTGTTTATAGAACTCTGTTTATGTGCCAGGAGCTATAATGGTGAATGAGACCTGTCCCCTTTGTTCAGATTGTTAATACTCTAGGGGAGGGGACAGATAAAGAAACAAATTCTATAACATCCAATTATAGAACATCAACAAAACATGAAAGGGGTAAGTATAGGAGTTATGGGAATTCACAGAACCACCTTCCTAGTCCCAGAAAGTCAGAGACCACTTTCTGGTGGAAGTGACATGCATGTAGAAAATGGAGTCCTGTCCAAGTTAGCAAATCACTGTTAGCAGTAAAAATAATTGCCAACTTAGGAGCACTTGCATATAGTACAAAGCATTTCTTAGCATTCATTCTTACACCTGGCAAGGGTTATCTCATTTTACAGAAATGAAAGGTCAGCCTCAGTGGGATTAAGTAACTCAAATTTCCATAGGTAGTAAGTGGCATAACTGGGAGTTGGGCAACTGCAAACAGAAAAATTTGGAAACAGTCAATCATGCAAGTTCAAAAGCAATTTTTTGAGTTACAAGTATGTTCCTGATTTCACACTGCATGCATATAATATTGGCAAACCTTCTATGAATAAATTGTTCCTAGTTCATATTCTGGAATTAAATAGATCAATAGATCAGTTCTAAGTATTCTACACCCAACAAGCTTGAGCTCAGCTGTAAGATGATGAAGTTAATTATGTCTTAAATTTATATTCTTAAAATAAATTTCACTTATGTTTTATTGATTGAATTTCATCTTCACCTTTATTCAAGTTGTTATTATAATCCTAAAAATGCCATTCTCAATTTAAAAAATTCTCAATTAAAAATGTACCTAAAGTACCTAAAACCATCAGAAACAATTAAAAAAATTTTAATGTTTATTTATTTTTGAGATAGAGCAAACAGGGGAGGGACAGAGAGAGAGGGAGACACAGAATCCAAAGCAGGCTCCAGTCTCTCAGCTGTCAGCACAGAGCCTGACACGGGGCTTGAACCCATGCACTGCAAGATCATGACCTGAGCCAAAGTTGGATGCTCAACCAACTGAGCCACTCAGACACCCCTCAATTTTTGTAATGTTTATGTTTGAGAGAGAGACAGAGACAGAGACAGAATGCAAGCGGTGGAGGGTCAAAGAGAGAGGGAAGATACAGAATCCGAAGCAGGCTCCAGTCTCTGAGCTGTCAGCACAGAGCCTGATGTGGGGCTCGAACTCATGAACCGCAAGATCATGACCTGAGCCAAAAGTCGGACACCTAAACGACTGAGCCACCCGGGCACCCCAACCCATTCTCAATTTTGACAAAAAAGCTTTGGCTGTAAAATTACTATGAAAGCTTTAAGGGCTAATAAGCATGAATAATTTCCCTTTTTCTCCTTTAGTTTGGGATCTGGGCAGGTCAGCTTGGGGATGGAAGAGCCCATCTTCTTGGAACTTACATGAACAGGTACCACATGATTTCTGGTGTAGTAGCTTTTCTGGTGAATATTAACATGAATCTTCTAATACTTAGATTTCTTTGTTGTTGAAGGCAGGGTGAAAAGTGGGAGCTCCAATTAAAAGGCTCAGGAAAGACCCCATATTCCCGGTACAGTTTGATATTTTTTTTAAGTCATCTAAATAAAAATTGGTCTTGTCTTAATTACAACTGAATATCTTTTTTGTCTTATTTTCCCTGAGAAATGGTGATGGCAGAGCTGTACTTCGTTCCTCAGTGAGAGAATTTTTATGCAGTGAGGCTATGCACTCTCTCAGAATTCCAACCAGCAGAGTTGCAAGGTAAATCCTTTTTCCTCAAAGCTAACTTTCAGGACTGCATCACGTTATCTCCCGACGTGTATCAGTAAAGTGAGCAGACAAATCTCTGGTAGCATGATTTCTCAGTGTTTCTGATGGTTTTAGGTACTTCTTGGTAGCTTGCCAGCAGCTAAGCGCTAACTTTAATTGTTGGATTCTCTTATGTTTCAGTCTGGTTGTAAGTGACGATGAAGTATGGAGAGATCAGTTCTACAACGGAAACATTGTGAAAGAACGAGGTAACAATGGTTTTTAGGATACTTACATACAATTAGCCTAAGTTCTTAAAGAGTAACCGATACTGGACAGCTCTGTGTCGCTCTGTGTCGGGTCTTCTTAAAAGATGGCCCGTGGTTCTTCAAGATGTAATTGCCGCTTTATGATGTTACCATAGAATATCCTTTCTCACATCCTTATGTGCGTAGCCCTTTGGTTTCAAAGAGCAAACATCTGGGAAGTGAACAAAAATGGTTATGGACAGCCAGCAAAGTGTTACAAAGCCGGGGCGCCAAAGTTCATACGCTCCCTTCTGAGGAGAGACCCTTAGACCTTTCCTCACAGCCTCATTGCTCCTACTTCATGCTCACTTCCAGTCGGTTCCACTAGCTTTTTCCTCAGCCTTTAGTAGGTCAGAAATAAAAAAAAAAATTAGGAAGAGGTGAGAAGTGTGGAAAGGGAAACAGTGAGAGAAACTTGACCCTGAATCTCTGGGCAGGGAGAATTGAAAATCAGTACGAAATACATTTTATTTCTTTGTTGTTTGCTTATTTTTTAAGTAAGCTCGATGCCCCACGTGGAGCTTGACCTCACTACCCTGAGGTCAAGAGTCACATGCTGTACTGACTAAACCAGCCAGGTGCCCTAATAATAAACTCATTTAACAACTTAAACAACAGAGTTATTGAGAGCTGCTGACAGCCCTATATGCTCTCTCGGGTCCTGTGGACGTGACCATATAACAGAGCAGGATTTTTACTGATGTTCTCAATGATTCACTAAGTGCACGTTATATTCTTTATATTTCATGCCTGATATGTTTTGACAAGATTTTCATAAAAAAACAATCCCCCTAAAGTCTTCATGCTTAAAGGAACAAAGGATTATTTATCTTTGAGATTAGGAAGGACTTTAGTAGGGGGAGAAGAGGAGGGGCCCATGGAGTAGGGAAAGAGGGAGCAGCAGGTGTGATATTGGATCCTGGCAGAGCAGGACGTTTAGTTGCCTGGGATAGACTTCATCTTGACATCTAAACACACATAAGTACAGCCTTCCTTGTGGGGAAAAAAAAAAAAAAACCCGCAAATTCTATTTACTAGTTGTTTTACTACTATAGTCAGGACAGAAGGCTGTGAACACTAACACAAAAATGCATAGACTCACTTTATTTCTTTAGTGTATGCATAAGTTAGAACATACACAAACATTTATTTATTGAAGTTAATTTTCAATTAGTTACACCAATAGAAGGCACTTGCAGGACTATGCCACGGAAAGCATTCACGGATTCCCTATTTCAGGATAAGCTACAGGGAAAAGGTCACAACAGAGGAGACTGGAGTCCCATGTTTGGAGCCTGACTGAGCAGCCTTCGGTGAGGTTGGAGCCTTGGTATTTCTGAAAGTGTTGTGGCTACTGACACTGATTCAAGGCTTAAAGAAATAGAGAAAAACCCTTGATCCTTTCTAGGGTATAAATTAGTTTTTTTCTGATAAATTCAGTTACTGTATTATTTTTTATTAAAATAATTTAAATTTGGAGGCACCTGGTTGGCTCAGTTGTTTGAATGTTTGACTCTTGATTTCAGCTCAGGTCATGATCCCAGGGTCGTGGGATTGAACCCCATGTCAGACTCCACACTGAGCGTGGAGTCTGCTTGAGTTTCTCTCCCTCTCCATCTTTTTCTCTCTCATTCAAAAAAATAAATAAATAAAAATAAAGTAAATAAAATAATTTAAATTTTAAGAAAACCATATTATGCTATATTTGCATAGTTTAACTTACGCTGAAATGTTTGTTTTTCAGGTGCTGTAGTGCTGCGTGTTGCAAAATCATGGTTTAGAATTGGATCATTAGAAATTTTGGCTCATTATGGTGAACTGGATTTACTAAGGTTAGAAAATGAGGTGTTTTTTTTTGTTAAATGACAGAAGACAATTAAAAAATGCTTATATACATGCTGTGAAGCTAAAATATCTTTGGTTTTCTTATAAGTAAAACCAAATATTTCAATAAATAATTATTTTTAACACTTGCTATGTGCCTAATATCACGTGGGTTTTCTAGGATGCTAAAAGAAGTGTGAGACACAGTAGACCCTTTCCCCAAGGAATTTTTAATCTCAAATGCAACTATCAACTGTGGGGGTCTGTGCCATTCAGAGACCTAGGTGGAAATGACTCAAACCCCCCACTTCTGCAGCCTGCAGAGCTCGAAAGATCTCCTTATAACTTCTGGGATTCCCACGGTTTTGGCATGTGTGAGATGCCTGTTTTGCTCTGGGTTGACCCAGACTTGAAACTTAGCCCCTTCAATAGGACAAAAACAGGGGCGCTTAGGTGGTTTAGTTGGTTAAGCGTCTGACTTCGGCTCAGGTCATGATCTCACAGTTCATGAGCTCAAGCCCTGCGTCAGGCTCTGTACTGACAGCTTGGGGCCTGGAGCCTGCCTCAGATTCTGTGTCTCCCTCTCTCTCTGCTCCTCTCCCACTTGCACTCTTTCTCTCTCAACAAATAAACATTAAAAAAAATAGGACAAAATGAACCAAACAGGAGAATTTACACAAAGCATTTAAGAACAGGTGCATCTTAGTGAAGATTTTTCTGCAGGGGAGACAGAGGATTGCTTCAAAAGAGCAAAAGCAATTCTTCCCCTTGTATCATGCAGTACAGCTTCCAGCATTTTCTGATGTCTTGGTGCCTGTGATACCTGTGCTTACAAAATTTCATCTTCCTTCAGCAGACTTAGCAAGATGCGTTTTCAGAAAAAAATTTCTTCCTTTAAGAGGAATTCTGTTTCCTTTTGTTAAGATAACACAGTTTTAAAAACTCATAAAAATTCTCATAGGCAAACTAGAATCATTAGGAATGCGGGTCCTATATTGTAGTTATGAGCTTAATAAATCCAGATTCCGCCTGGTCCACCAAGAATATGGAGAGAAAAGACATTGAGGGAAATGAATAAGCAAAGCAGAGAAGTCATCACATTGGTCACGAGGGGTCTCTGTGTCTCTTACGTTAGCAAATGTTCACTGAGCTCGTGGTCATCCCTGCTTGTTGAGAGAGTTGTCTATACTCGCTGGGCATTATTTCTAACTTCCCATTTGTTTTTTCGTTCACTTCTGCTTGGATTCTGGGTCTGGGTCTTGTCAGGATTTGCATAGGGTGCAGCATACAGCAGGTGCAGGACATGTGCACTGGGTATGTACTGAACTAAGCTGACTCTGCAACACAATCAGATGGAATCTAATCCTATCTTAGAAACACATTTCCAGTTTTGACTGGTGTTGAGGAAAGATTTCTCTATGGCTGTTTTGGGAGTAAAATCTTATTTCAGTTTTTAAAAATTTAAGCTTGAATCTAATGGCTTCCTGAATGTCAAGGGTGGATTTAGATGGTTTGATAACGGAGGCATGCCGATACTCTCCCCTTCTTCTCTCCAGGACATTATTAGACTTCATCATACGGGAGCATTTCCCCTCAGTAGAGGTCGCAGAACCTAACAGATACGTGGTAAGTTTTTAAAGACAAAGGGTGGTATTCGGTCTTCTCTCATTGCTTGTCAACGTCAATGGTTACAACTTATAACTTAAAGAACTAAAGGTAGGAAAGGAAAAAGAGCACTCTGAACATTTTGTTAGAGGAAGAGAAGGTTAACCACTTCAGAAACAAGACACAGATAAGAAAGTGGTTTTGTGGGACACCTGGGTGGCTCAGTCGGTTGAGTATCCAACTTTGGCTCAGGTCATGATCTCATGGTTCTTGGGTTTGGCCCCGTGTTGGGCTCTGTGCTGAAAGCTCAGAGCCTGGAGCCTTCTTCGGGTTCTGTGTCTCCCTCTCTCTCTGCTCCTCCCCCGCTTGCACTCTGTCTCTTTCTCTCAAAAATAAATAAACATTTAAAAAAAAAGCGGATTTGTTTGAAAGGATCTAAAGAACAGATACTACTGCATCCTGACTCTAAACATTATTTTTTGTGCAGCATTTGTAACTTGGTCCTATGTGTTCTTTTCTCACATGTGAGATATATGGATATTTCTATATTAGTCATTCTAAAATACACATAATCCATAACAAGAAAACATGTGATTTTCTTTTTCTTTCTTTCTTTCTTTCTTTCTTTCTTTCTCTCTCTCTCTCTCTCTCTCTCTTTCTTTCTTTCTCTCTCTCTCTCTCTTTCTCTTTCTTTCTTTCTTTCTTTCTTTCTTTCTTTCTTTCTTTCTCTCTCTTTCTTTCCAGGTTTATTTATTTATTTTGAGAGACAACGTGAGCAGGGGAGAGCAGAGAGAAAGGGAGACACAGAATCCCAAGCGGGCTCCAGGCTCTGAGCTGTTAGTACGGAACATGACGTGGGGCTCAAACTCACGAACCATGAGACCATGACTTGAGCCTCAACCGAGAGTCAGATGCTTAACCGACCGAGCCACCCAGGCACCCCTAATTTTCTGTTCTTGTGGAAATGTTTTGATCATTGTACCCTCTTTTACCCTCTTAGCAGTCACAGAGAATGGAATGGCATTATTTTTGTTGGCCATTCATTTCAAAGTTTAAGAACTCACTTTACTTTTAACTCCCTTGTGCTGAATTCTAATGCTTTCCCTGTTCTCACTGGACGTGGGGAAAGCCTGGCCATAATACTTTGAGCCATTAGAGATTATTTCTTGCTAATTCCCTACATTCTTCCATGTTTTTCTTACACCTACTAATTTCCATTTCTTTAGTTAGGTTTTGGCTCTCTGAATGTTTTCCATGTTCTCCTTGTGACTTACCAGGAGATCCTAAAAGAGTATGCATTCCTGAAAAATCTGACAAATTTCTGAATTTTATTTTAGGATTTCTTCTCTGTTGTGGTATCAGAGACAGCACAACTCATTGCCTTGTGGATGTCTGTTGGTTTTGCTCATGGTAAGTTATCTACTGATGTGTCATTTTTCTGTTGGGGAAGGAGAGTTAATTTGTTGAAGCAGAAGACTTCTTTTTTGTGTGCCTCAAAATATTCCTGCTGATGAGCTTCTTAACATTTATAGCCTATGATTTTTTTTTCAGCAACAGAGAAACAATTTTCTCATGTTTGAAATGGTTTTGAGGGGAACAGTATACACAAAATAGAATAGGCATCCTCAATTTGATGAGGATGTTATTACTTGTAAAGCTTTTTAACCTCGTGGCTACATGTATTATATTTAGATCTCTTTAAAGCTGTTTTAAAAATCTTAAGTATAAAAGCACTACATGCTTAAGGTAAAGAATTTAAAATATACAGAAGTGAGGGGTGCCTGGATGGCTCAGTCAGTTAAGTGGCTGGCTTTGGCTCAGGTCATGATCTCGTGGTTCGTGGGTTCAAGCCCCATGTCAGGCTCTGTGTTGGCAGCCTGGAGCCTGGAGCCTGCTTCAGATTCTGTGTCTCCCTTTCTCTTGGCCTCTTTCCCATTCATGCTCTGTCTCTCAAAAATGAATAAACATTAAAAAAAATGCTTTAAAATATACAGAAGTGAGTGTGAATTCCATTTTCGAGGGCAATCATTGTTAACCATTTCCTATCAATTCTTTTGGACTGTTTTGGAGGATATTCATAATCTTTGAAAAAAGCAGGCCTGGCTTGTATGTATGAAGCCATCTTGTGTGTGAAATTGCATAGGGAGGGATATGTGCCTGAACTAAGAATAACTGAAAAACAAATCGTACACTTACTAATGTGTCTAGATAAATACCAAACGGAATTCCCACACTGCAAAACTTCTTGAAATCTGCTTAGCTTATCACAAACATACTCTGTGTATCTCTCTTGGGGTGGTTGGGGTAGGGAGAGTGGGCTCAGCATTTCAGAGTTTTTGCTATTATGAACTCTGCTGCAGTGACTACCATGCAACTGTATCTTTGTATTCTTGAAGGTGACTTTTTGAGGATAGACCCCTAAAGTGGAATGGCTGGGTTAGAGAGTCTGTATAGTTCACGTTTTGTAAACAGAGAAAGGCTGAAACTCTACATTGGACACCGTTGCCAAATATCCTGTATGTAACAGGCTGGTGTATTTATTCCCCGGCTTCTTCCTACCCCAGCCATAGCCTCCCCGGCCTGCGAGGCATACTCTCTCCCCACAGCTGGTGACTGTTACTGGAATGCATAGCCATGTTTTTCCCTTTTCCCATCCTTTGAATATGAATTAATCTTATTCCTTTATTAGCCTCAATTCCATTCCAAGCAACATATATTGTTTTAACAAATGCTAGAAATTGAGGATAAGTAAGAAGAATTTTTATTTCTTGGGGCTTTTGTTCCTGCAGTGTTTGAAATCTTTGCACGGGGTAGGGTATAAAACAAAAGGGTAAATTTAATTTAAAAATATAGTTTTAATATATATTAAGCTATTTGGTATCACCAGTTAAACTTTCAATTGATAATCTAATTTTGCCGCATTTCCAAAACAAATGCATTTCCATTACCTTTCCTATTCTGGATAATTTTATGCATTTAAAAATGCTTTATTGTTTTATTACCGTGTTTTCAGAAACTTTTTGTTGTGGTTTCAGGTGTTTGTAATACTGATAACTTCAGTTTGTTATCCATTACAATTGACTATGGTCCATTTGGTTTTATGGAAGCCTATAATCCAGGTAAGAGTGATTTATATGTAAACATGTAAGATGTTTACACACATATATCTTATTTCACTAAAAAATTATCACAGGTTTATTTTAGATAAACTGTTATAGCTAATACAGTGGTGGGGTAGTAGAGAGAATTGGGTTCACTCATAAAACGTGGTACTTAATCTTCTGGGGCTATAAGGATTCAAAAATGAGTCCTTTGTGGTCTCTGCCCTTAAAGAATGACATATTAGAGAAGATGCCAGGGAGGGGAGTGGGGAACATGTGTGAGACCAATGCGGGTGTGACTTCGGGCATCTGACCCTTAGTGGCTCTGTGCCCTTGGACAAGTCACTTAACTTGGCACTTTACCAACCTATAGAATGGAGGTAACAGTAACACAATACTTACAAGGAGGGATCCAGGCGGGCTTCGTGGAGGGTGGAGGACATGACTTGAGGTAGAGTTTGAAGTATATGTGTGATCCCCTGATAATTCTTGCAGGTTAGAACTTGCCTCTTTTAGGCAAATATTCATATTCATATTTAAAAAGAATTTCATGTGTATGGGTAGTAACTGTTTATGTTACGTTTGAATTAAATGTTTATAGACAAAGATTTAATAAATATAAATACATCTAATAAATATAAATTTATTAAGTGTAAATATAAACTTAGAGACAATTATCCCCACTACAAAATGCTAGTGTTTTTTGTTTTCAACAGATTTTGTCCCAAACACATCTGATGATGAAGGAAGATATAAAATAGGAAATCAGGCCAATATTGGGATATTTAATTTAAACAAGTTGTTGCAAGCTTTAAACCCAATACTGGATCCTAGGCAAAGGCAGCTGTGAGTAAATCCTAAATCCACTAATTAAATCTGTAAAAATATATTTGTATAATGATTTTTTAAAATTTGTTTTTAATGTTTATTTACTTTTGAGAGCGAGAGAGAGAGAGAGCATGAGCAGGGGAGGGGCAGAGAGAGAGAAAGACACAGACTCGGAAGCAGGCTCCAGGCTCTGAGCTGTCAGCATAGAGCCTGACACGGGCCTTGAACTCACGAACTGTGAGATCATGACCTGAGCCAAAGTCAGAGGCTTAACTGATTGAGCCACCCAGGCACCCCAAATGATCATTTTTTTTGAAAAATAAGAAACATTAAAAGCTTTTTAATGTTTATTAAAAAATTATTTTAATTATTTTAAAATTTATTTACTCATTTCGAGAGTGACAGAACAAGCAGGGAGGGGCAGAGAGAGAGGGAAAGACAGAATCCCAAGCAGGCTCTGCACTGTCAGCATGGAGCCTGATGCGGGGCTCAAACCCATAAAACGCGGTATCATGACCTGAGCCAAAACCAAGAGTCAGACACTCAACAGACTGAGCCACCCAGGCATCCCTAATGTTTATTTTTGAGATAGAGAGACAGAGAGAGAGTGTGTGTGCGCATGAGCAGGGGAGGGGCAGAGAGAGAGGGACAGAGGATCCAAAGCAGGCTCTGCACTGTCAGCACAGAGCCCAATGCAGGGCTCGGGCTCACAAACTGAGATCATGATCTGAGCCAAAGTTGGATGCTTAACTGACCGGGCCTTCCAGGTGCCCCTCACATCCAATTTTCTGTCCTGTCTTCACTGCTGGCTTTTAGCCCCAAAACCAGACACAGAAGCAACAGTGTTATATATAATTCCTCACCAGCTCCCACAGTCATAGGTCAAATTCCAAAAATAAATCCCTTGTTCTATAGCACCAATAAGGGTTCTGCTTCTCCGGCTGTAACTATATACCCAGTGAGAGAAATCTCTGCTATTGTTTATGTATTGACTTTCTTCCATCCATTTCTTTTTTTGCTTCTGGCACTCCATTATTTGTATGAATCCTCCATATATTCCCAATTCTTTTATTATTATTATTATTATTATTATTATTTTTACTTATGCTTTCCATTTCTTTGTATTTTTGTATAGTGTTTTGTGGTTATTTCTTCTAGTTGATTTTCTAGGCCACAAAATCGAGTCTCAGGAGTATCTGTCTTCTCTCTCAATTCATCTACTGAATTTTGTAGTCTGAAACAATATTTTATAGTTCTAGAATGCCTACTGAGGTATAGTTTGTTCTTAAGTATCTTATTATTATTATTATTATTATTTTCATATTGTTATCTGTCTCCAAGAGCAGTTCCATTTTACTAAGGGCCAACTGTTCTGTTGTTCCTTCGTTTTTCTTCTCTGCGGGTACGAGCCCACTTTGGTACTGTGTTACTTCCCTTTGCCTCTCTGTTGGGGTTCAGCTCCAGTTATGTGGTGATACACCCTTCATGTGCCAGCAGAGTACGCACAGGCAAGTTTTCAGCTTTCCACTGGGCCTCTGGTAGGCTGCCTCTCTGCTCCCAGCTCTCCTCAGCGCCAAGCTAGCATTCTCCCACCTTCTGGGGTAGACAGGTTTTAGCAGGTTTCCTGTAGGCTTGAAGAAGCCAGGGAGCCCACGAACTCTTTCCAGTAGCATATATACAGGTAGGACCTGCTCTGCTCAGCCATGCTGTACCTCACGAGTGAGGGCCTGCAGTCCTGCCCAGACACTCCAGGCCCCAAGACTCTGTAGCCAGGGGAGAGAGGCTGAATTAGAGCAGGGAGGGGCAGGCACCAAAAATTCATTTGAACTGCCATCTTCCTTTGACATCTATCTCTGGTTTAGTCTTTGGGCTTGAATACTCTTAAAAGTGGTTCATTGTGGTTGGGGGGGGGTCTTCATTAGAGTACACAGTCCTTCTCTTTGTCCACTTACTCCTATTTGGGGAAGGAAGGGTTAATGATCCGTTTGATGAATATGGGAGAAGAAACTAAACTTGTGAGGCTCCTCCTATTAATACCTCTCTTTTTGGAAAGCTGTCAGTCCAGGGAAAGAGTACATTTTCTGCTTTTTTATATGAAAATTTTATAGGGGTGTGCCCAAGTGGGGGGGAGGTCCATCGTTGTGACTGCTGTTTTAGTAACTGAGTGAGTAAAACTTTCTAATTTAGGCACAATTTGTTAACATGCCTATTTATCCACAGACTTAAGCCATATTCTCCAGACTAGCTTTTGTCAGTGATAAAGCTGAACTTTTAATCACAATCTGACCATTGTGTGATCTCTCATTCTGAATTTAGGCTGAAGAAAAAGTGGTACATGGTTGCCTTTTTAAACAACAGAGTAAATAATAAATAGGTAACTTATTATAAATAAGTAATATTTATACTTAGTTACTCGAAATATCTCCTGTATGTATATCAATAAGCCTGAATAATAATCTAAGTATGTTAATAATTACATAGACTGTTAAAACATTTCTTGATATAACCAGTGGACATTCAACTCCTTGAGGGCAGGATCACATTTTAATCATTTGTGTGTCTTTAATGTATTTGCTAGGAGATAGAGTATATTTACCTTCTCTCTCTCCCCCGAACTCCCCTAAGTCTAAAACTTACCATTTCCAGTACAACAAGATCACAAATGGATGGCAAACCATATAGTGATTTCATTAATCCTGGGTTGCAAAAAAATTGCTACAATAGAAGTTTTATACGCCATCTTTGGTTTCCTTAATTAATATATTTTAAAAATGTATTGGTAATACATCACATAGTTCAAAATCAAAGCAATATAAGATGTTATTCATTGAACAGTCACTTTTGTCTCCATTAATTTTATATCCCCTTTGCCCTGCAGAGTCCATTTATTCATGAGACAAATACTTATTGAGGTGCCCGTCACCGTTCCAAGTGCTGGGGGGATAGCAGTAAATAAAACAGCACAATAATTGTGTCCTTGTGGTACTTCCTTCTGGTGGGAGAGACAGTCAAACAGAATAAATAGTTACATAGCCAATTAGAAAGGAGGTAAATACTATGGAGAAAAATAAAGCAGGGGATAGGGAAGGGTTTGCAGTTTTAAAAGGATAATCAGCATCTCATTGAGCAAAGGCTTGAAGGAGTCACAGGAGCAAGCCACACAGATGCTTGGGGAAGGGTGCTCTGGACAAGGGACTAGCCTGTGCAGAGGCCATTAGTGGGTACGTGGGGTGTTTAAGGAACAACAAGAAGGCCTCTATGGCTGCTTCAGAATGAGCAAGGGGAAGACTTGTATGGGGTGAGGTCAGTAAGGTAAAGAGAGTGGAGCTGCAGGAAGAGTTGAGCTTTTGTATAATTTAAAATACATTTAAGAATATTAAGAAATAGAGGCACCTGGGTGGCTCAGTTGGTTAAGCGACTGACTTGGTTTCAGCCCGGGTCATGATCTCATGATTTATGAGTTCAGGCCCTATGTCCAGCTCCGCAGTGTGACAGTATGGAGTCTGCTTGGGATTCTCTCTTTCACTCTCTCTGCCGCCACCCCCCCCCCCCCTTGCCCACCCCCCCCCTCCCTTTCATTCCAAATAAATAAACAATAAAAAAAAAAAAAAGATAAGCCCCTCTTTGTGCTCTGCACTGACAGCACAGAGTCTGCTTGGGATTCTCTCTCTCTCCCTTTCTCTCTCTCTCTCTCTCTCTCTCTCTCTGCCCCTCCTCCCCTGGTTCATGCACATGCACTCTCTTTCATTGAAATAAATAAACATTAAAAAAAAAAATAGAAACTAGGGGCACCTGGGTGGCTTAGTTAGTTTCGTGTCTGACTTCGGCTCAGGACATGATCTAGCAATTTGCAAGTTCGAGCCCCATATTGGGCTCTCCACTGTCAGTGCAGAGTCTGCTTTGGATCCTCTGTCCCCCATTCTCTCTGCCCCTGCCCTGCTTGCCTACTCTCTCTCTCAAAAATAAACAAACATTAAAAAAGTTAAAAAAAAAAAAGTAGAAACTTAATTTTTTTAAAGATTGAGTTTAAGGTGGGGGGATGCACCTGGGTGGCTCAGTCAGTTAAATGTCTGACTTGGGCTCAGGTCATGATTTCACAGTTTGTGAGTTTCAGCCCCACATTGGGCTCTGTGCTGACGGCTCAGAGCCTGGAGCCTGCTTTGGATTTGGATTCTGTGTCTCCCCTCCTCATCTGTCTCTCTGCCCCTCCCCCACTTGTGCATGCTCCCTCTTTCTCTCTCTCTCAAAAATAAACTAACATAAAAAAAAAAGATGAGTTTAAGGTTAAGAATGCTTTAATCTTTATATTTTTATGAAATATGGGAATTGAGATTGGTAAATACAATAATTATATTTAATATATGAAAAGGTTCACTTTGTTCTGATAACTTAAGAATGTTAATTTTAAATAAAGATTTCATTGTCCTTTCTTTTTTCTTCCTGTAGAGCTGCTCAGATTCTTGAGGGGTATCCAGTTCTTTATTATACAAGGTTTGTCCTTTTGAATACAGATATTAAAGCCTCCTGGTTGGTTTGGGGACAATTCTTGAAATAGTGAGTTGAATTGAAATAACATTTCTCTTTCAGATTTAGAGAATTGTTCAAAGCCAAATTGGGATTACTTGGGGAAACAAAGGGTGATGATGATTTAATTGCATTTCTCTTACATGTGAGTTTGTCATTTTATATCTTTTTTTCCTTGTATTTGAATTACTATTCTTGAAGAATTGAGATTGATAAATATAATCATTTTCATTAGCTCATGGAAAAGACAGCAGCTGATTTTACCATGACATTTCGGCAGCTTAGCGAGATAACTCAAAGCCAGTTACAGGAGCTCAACATTCCCCAGGTAGTAATTTGCAACATTTGTTTTTCTCTTAATTCAGTATTCTTTTTTTTTTTTTTTTTTGATTTTTTTTAACGTTTATTTATTTTTGAGACAGAGAGAGACAGAGCATGAACGGGGGAGGGTCAGAGAGAGGGAGACACAGAATCTGAAATAGGCTCCAGGCTCTGAGCTGTCAGCACAGAGCCCGACGCGGGGCTCGGACTCACGGACCGCAAGATCATGACCTGAGCCGAAGTCAGCCGCTCAACCGACTGAGCCACCCAGGTGCCCCTCTTAATTCAGTATTCTTTAACAGACTTATTGAGGTATAATTTGCATACCATGAAATTCCACTGGCCTGAAGCATATAATTCAATGATTTTTTAAAAATTTATAGATCTATGCAGTTATCACAATTCTAGAACAATTCCATCACCCTAAAAGAGATCCTTCCTGCCCATTTGCAGTTAATCCCTGTTTCCACTCCTAGCCCCCAACCACCTACTAATTAATTTTGTGTCTCACGGTTTTCATTTTCTAGACATTTCCTATAGGTGGACTCATACAGTGTGTAGTCTTTTGCTTCTCCATTAGCCTAGTTCTGAGGTTCAGCCGTGGTGTTATCTGTATCGGTAATTCTTTCCTCCTTGTTGCTGAGCGGTACTCCGCTGTGTGGATATACCACCATTGGCTGATGCATTTACCAGTTGATGGACATTTGGGTTATTTCCACTTTTTGGTTACTGTGAGTAAATACTGATCTGAACATTCATGTACAAGTTTTGGTGTGAACATATGTTTTCATTTCTCTTGGATAGATCCTAGGAGTGGAATTGCTGGATTGTTTAGTAAAATGTATGTTTGATTCCTTAAGAAACTGCCAAACGGTTTCTAAAGTGGCAGGGGCTTAACTTAGTTTTAAAAGTATGTGTTGCCTTTTTATTTCAACACGAACACATTGCATTTATGAAATATTATGGGTACTACCAGAAGATTCTTACTTATAGATTTTTAGATACCTAGATCTATTTCTAAGGTCTATTAAAAAACAAAATTCAGCTGTATAAATTTGAAGATCCAATGGGTTTTATTCAACAATTCATGAATGGGGCAGCATCCCACCTAGCAAACAGAAAGGAGCTCTGAGGAGCTGTACAAAATGGGGGACTTTTATAGGCAGAAGGGGACAGGGACAAGGAAAGAGCAGATTACGTCATCTTTTGGGGGAAGGATGGTAGGGGTCTATCAGGTGGATTACCTCACTGCTGCTGACCCGGGAGTTCCAGCTGACCAGTTAAGATTACCTTCCTGGGGGAGGTTGAAACTGCAATTAGGTTAGGTATTAAGTTTTGGTTTGGTGATGTGGGCTTAGCACAAGTGACTCCATTTTGGGCCTGTTTCTTTTCTGAACAGGTTTAAGTATTTTATATTGTAATCACTGTTTATTATTGTTTTTGAGATTAAAATTCAGCCTTATTTTTTGAAATTTCAATCTCTTCATTATATTACATGACATTCTGTGCCTAGTTAATGTTATCTTTTTATAGCCTCACAATGCATTTATTTATTCAAGAAGCACTTATTGAGAACCCACTATTATTAAAAACTTACTCTGGGACAGGCATTATAGTAAATGCTTTACAAAGTAATGAAAAATTAATAATAATAACACTAATAGCTAACATGTATTGAGTGCTTATTATGTTTCAGGCACTATTCTAAGCATTTTATATGTATAATCTGTGCCACGACATATGGGCAGGTACCACTGTTATTTCTATTTTACTGGTAAAGAAACTGAGGCATGGAGAGGCTATGTAGTGCCAGCTCACACTATTAGTAAGTGGCTGGCTGGGTTCAAACACTGGCAGCTTTCTCCAGAGCCCCTGTTCTTAACCTCTGGATTATCTGCATCTTTTTCCCATGAGCCCTTCACCGTAAGTAGCTCAATATAGTAATAAAAGTAAATTATTGTTAGCTTTCAGTTTATTTTCTGTCGATAGGTAAATATCAGGATCTGATTCTCATGTTTACCCATGCCCGATGAGGCCCCTTCATGCTATGGAGCTCTTAGCCCGTGGTTGTAGGGCTCGAATTTCGTGTTAGAGAATGCTTGGAGTAGTGAGGAACCCCTCTTTGGGCCTCCTCAATTTGCCCCGCAAATTAGCTTTTTAAAAGTAAATTACACATTATTTAAAGGAAAGCTTTTGGTAATATCAGTATTCATGTGTAATCTCTATAAGAACTTTGTTTTTTATGTATCTTAAATCATGCCATTATATGGCTTTCCATGAATTAGAACTTTAGAGTTGAATGTTATATAAAGAGAAGGAAGGGCCACCTGGGTGGCTCAGTTGGTTAAGTGTCTGACTCTTGATTTCTACTCAGGTCATGATCTCACGGTTTGTGAGTTCGAGCCCCACATCAGGTTCTGTGCTGATAGCATGGAGCCTGCTTGGGATTCTCTCTCCCTCTCTCTGTGCCCCTCCCCTGCTCACATGTATTTTCTCTTCCTCTAAAAATAAATAAACATTAAAAAACAAGAAAAAGAAAATATTATTCTTTTTTTAGTACTACTTCTACTTGAAATAGCATGTCTTAAAAAATCTGGATAAGTTATTATTAAGGAATATAATTTAAAGTAATATGAAGTTAAAATAAACTGAACCAATATTAATATGCTAAGCAGCCTATTATTGTATTTTCATTTAGCAATTCTGGGCGCTGAATATGATTTCCAAGCACAAGCTCTTTCCAGCCTGGGTATCCCAGTACCTGCTGAGACTGAAGAGGTAAGGCAATCTAACCATTTCCGAAAAAGGATGCAATGTTGTATTACTTTAGCAGAGTCAAGCCATCAAGCCTTTCTTTCTTTAATTCTCCAACATTTCCTTCTACTGCTGAGTACTTTGCACCTGCCTAGGCATCCACAGCAACACCTCACCCATGCAGAGAGCACCTGTCTGCTCACCCCAACTCTGATAACACTGTTCCCCAAGTTCCTTGGGAGCCCATGCCCTGAAGCTCTGGAGAAGAGCTTCTCAGGTTTCTTTCTATCCATGCCTGTTAGTTGTCACATCTTCTACACTTGTGATAAGTTACTTTGTTTCATAAATCACAGTGAATTACTTGGGAGTAAAGACATTGTAGGTAGTGGCCCCTGAACGGAGAGACGGGAAAACCACAGGAAGAAATAGCTTTTCCCAGTTTAATGGCCCCTGAAGGCTGTTTATAAAGACAACCATGATTAGTCAAGAAAAAGCTGAATTATTTTCAGAAAACCATGTTTAAGATAAGGAAAAGTATCAGAAAATTTAGATTTTTAGACAAAACTTTTTTAATTGGTAAAATAAAAGACTTGGAATTAGCTAAAATAATTAAACAAGGTAGTATTTTGTATATTATTTAATCAAACTCAGTATTTTCTATCTTCCTTTCAGACACTGATGCAATGTGATTTTTAAATGTTTTTTCCCCAATATTTGTCTTGTGAAATAATTCCCACCCTTTTGAAAAAAAGCTATGATATAAGGAGACAGTGGTTAATTTTGTCCTTTGTTTTATTCATTGTTAGTAACATGAATGATTCAGATTCTGAAAGAAGAAAAAGAATGACAAGTAAGTAAGCCTTTTGATTTTTCCAATTTTAAGGATTATCACATAAAAGCAACATTCTTTTGAAAGCTGGAAGTAACTACTTGAGGAACTGAGGGGTCTTTTTGATTTTGGTGTTGGTATTTTTGGCTTGTTGTTAACTAGGATAATTTTACTTGAGTGTATTTTAGTTGAGTTGAAGTGTCATCTATGAGCTTGCCTAATGACATTTCACACAGTATAATAGTTCTGCTTTTAATAAGTTTGCATACAGATGTTAAAATCATATAGTCCTTTTTAAAATTTTATTTGAGAGAGGCATATCACGCATGTGCTAGCATGGGAAGGGCAGAGAGAGGGAGAGAGAGACACACACACAGACACAGACAGACAGAGATTCCCAAGCAGGCTCCATGCCCACAGTGCAGAGCCCAATGCAGAGCTCAGTCCCAAGACCATGAGACCTGAGTCAAAATCAAGAGTTGGACGCTCAACCGACTGGGCCACCCAAGCGTTCCTAAAATAATATAGTCTTTTTTTTTAAAATGTTTATTTATTTATTTATTTTTTTGAGAGAGAGACAGAGTGTGAGCAGGGTGGGGGCAGAGAGAGAGGGAGTCACAGAATCTGAAGCAGGTTCTAGGCTCTGAGCTGTCAGCACAGAGCCCAAAGCAAGACTTGAACTCACAGACCTAGAGATCATGACCTGAGCTGAAGTTGGACGCTTAAGTGACTGAGCCATCTAGGTGCCCCAATAAGATATAGTCTTAAAAGATGGGGAGAGACAAGGTAGTTTGGGTTATGATGAAAGAAGGTGAGTTTGGGGATCTGGCAGATGGGTCTCCTCTTGTGACTTTTTAGCTGTATGATCTGAAAGATACTTAACTCTCTGAGTTTAAAAGTCCTTAGTTGTTGTATAATGGGGATATTTTGCAGGGATGTAGTATTGGAGCGTAATAATATATGTAAGGTATCTAGTTACAGTGCCGGGGCCATAATACACATCCAGTAAATGATAGCTCTGAAAATAAATCATCTCTAATACTGATTTCAGTTTACCATGTGACTTCACAGTTGGTTTGGTGAAGAAAACAATGGAAGTTAGTTCTTTTTGCAGTATGGAGTCTAAGATCAAAGAAGTTAAGCTGAGTGCCTGAGCACTCCTGCCTCACTTAGGACTTGTATAGAGAGCTAGTGTGTGTCATCAGGGTGGTCGACTCATGTGAATGAAATAATGATGATGCTCACATTCCATGTGAGGTTAGGGAATGAGATTGCTTCTTGAACTCAAGACCTTCTTGTAGAAATAAAACCAAGTTTAGTTTTTACAGAGAAGTGAGTGATCTATTTGAGGCCCAGCATGGATTTAGTTTCCACTTCTGTCCACTGCTGTGGTTGTACAGAATTTATAAGCCAGCTCAGAGTATGGACAGTCAGCAGTCAAGAGAAAGAAGAAATGGAAAGAATAACATGTGGTGGAAGTCTTTAGTATTTGGATTTGTTTGGTTATGACAGGATGGATGAGATGATAAAATGAAAGAAATTTCAGTGAAGTCAAGGCTGCAGCTTTGAGTTATGTTAGAGAAACAGTAAGTGCTGAACAGTGGGCTCTCAAGGGAAAAAGATAAATTTTCACAAAGAGCAAAGGCATGATAAAAGTTCATAATGATAGCTCAGTTACGTTTTTAAAGGCACACTTCCATATGTTATTATTATATGCTTAACTGATGTGAAAATGCAAATATATAAGAAATTGATTGCACAAATTCATGTAACAATGTGTATCAGGGATGTGGAATTAAAGAATTGTACAGATGTGAAGAAATAAAACATTTAAGAAGAGTGTCCTGTGTAGTGAAGTCCAATTCTTCATTTCCCTGAGGGAGTCTTCATTCCTATGTATGGTCTTGACCTGAGTTTATTTTCCTCAGAGAGATAGCATGGCATAGGCTCCAGAGGTGGGCCTGCTGTGCCCGAGCTCTGGTTTGGCCATTTATTTCCTACATGTTATTAAGCAAGTCATTTGATTCCTTCATCCCTCCTTTTCTCTTTCTGGTGTGTATATATACTTTTTAGGGGCCTTACTGAGGTATCATTTACATAAAATTCACTCATTTTAAGTGTACCGTGATTTTTTTAGACTGAATTTAAAAAATTGTGCAACTCTACCAGGTATTTATCCAAGGGATACAGGTATGCTGTTTCAAAGGGGCACATGCACCCCAATGTTTATAGCAGCACTATCGACAATAGCCAAAGTATGGAAAGAGCCCAAATGTCCATCAACAGATGAATGGATAAAGAAGATGTGGTATATATATGTACAATGGAGTATTACTTGGCAATCAAAAAGAGTGAAGTCTTGCCATTTGCCACAATGTGGATGGAACTAGAGGGTATTAAGCTAAGTGAAATTAGTCAGTTGGAGAAAGACAAATATCATGACTTCACTCATATGAGGACTTTAAGATACAAAACACATGAACATAAGGGAAGGGACGGAAAAATAATATAAAAACAGGGAGGGGGGACGGGACACCTGTGTGGCTGAGTCCGTTAAGCATCCGACTTGAGCTCAGGTCGTGATCTCACGATTTGTGGGTTCAAGCCCCACGTTAGGCTCTGTGCTGACAGCTCAGAGCCTGAAGCCTGCTTTGGATTCTAATGTCTCCCTCTCTCTGCCCCTCCCCTTCTCACACTCTGTATATCTCTCTCTCAAAAATCGACATTAAAAAAAATTAAAAAGAAAACAGGCAGGGGGACAAAACATAAGAGACTCTTAAATATAAAGAACAAACAGAGGGCTGCTGGAGGGGTTGTGGGAAGGGGGATGGGCTAAATGGGTAAGGAGCATTAAGGAATCTACTCCTGAAATCATTGTTGCACCATATGCTAACTAACTTGGATGTAAGTTAAAAAATAAAAAAAATTATTAATTAAAAAAATTGTGCAACCGTGACCATCCAGTTTTAAAACATTTCTATTTAGTTGACCCCTCTTTTGTTTCCTCACCTATAAAGTGCATTTACATCATAGGCTGTTGCACAAATTCAGGGAGATAGTAGTTGGCACATAATAAGTACTCGATAAGCATCAGCTATAATACTAGTATAGAGTACATTAAGTATCTTCGTCACAGGGTTGTTGGGAAGACTGGGATGACTTAATGTTTTCTAGAAACCAAAAGACTAAAAATATATTGCTGTTATATATTGTTTCAAAACATTAAAAAAATTAACAGATTAGGGGAAGGTTTGCTTTAAAATTTTTTTGTAGATGCTCCAAATTGCAAGCAATGGGAACATCAAAGATGAGTGTTTTATTTATTTAAAAATTAAAAATTTTTTTTTTTAATATGTATTTTTGGGAGAGAGAGAGAGAGAGTGAGTGAGCAGGGGAGAGTTAGAGAGAAAGGGAGACACACAATCCGAAGCAAGCTCCAGGCTCTGAGCTGTCAGCATAGAGCCCGATGCAGGGCTTGAACTCATGAACCATGATATCATGACCTGAGCGGAAGTCGGACGCTTAACCAACTGAGCCACCCAGGCGTCCCTAAATAATAGTGTTTTAAAGGTCTTAGAATTTTTTTTAATTCTGCAAGATTTATTATTTTTAAACCTCCAAATAACTCTATGATCATAAGCCACCAGAGGACATTGATCTCTTCTCTTTTATGTCACACTGTGCCCACACAGCCCAGCTCATATTAAAACTTTAATAAATGCTTTTGATGACTGTCCTTACTATGCATCTAGGCAAGCCATTATAGCTCCAGCATTATACAAGTGGGTTTCTGCAATAAAACTAACTTGGTTGTAATTCTGAAAATGCATCAGTGTAATTTTGCTTTCTTTGTGCCTAGTAGTGAATTTGTGGCACAGGCTCAGAAGAATCTTTATTTGTCCTTAGAACACAGCTATTGTAGACCTCAAGGCCAACTATGTTGAAATCCTGGGTTTGAGCCTCATTATAAAATATAACTGTAGGCCTAGTCCACAGGTATAAATATAAATTGTGGCCTCAAGTAAATATTTTAGACCTGACCTTTTGTAGATACGAGGATAAAGAAAAAACTCCTTCTTCATTCTTCTTCCTGGACATTAAAAAAAAAAACACAGATGGGGTGCCTGGGTGGCTCAGTCAGTTGAGCATCCAACTCTTGATTTTGGCTCAGCTCATGATCCTGGGGTTGTGGGACTGAGCCTTGGTCAGGGTCTGCACTGAGTGTGGAGCCTGCTTAAGATTCTCTCTCTCTATTTTTCTCTCTCTGCCCCTCTTCCCTGCATGCACATACTTTGTCTCTATCTCTCAAAAAAAGAAAGAACAATGGAAGATGCTATATTTGAAATAATTTGTCTCTTAAATTATGTTAATAACTAACAATTATGAGGATAAGATTTATTTTTATTTTTATTGAATTAGATAAATGATAAAGAGAGTTGCCATTTTCCCGTTTCATTGCCAGCCTGTTAGAGATTAGTTGAGCTTAATAATTTGAAGTGCTCAGTGTTTTATGGACGTTGAGTCTTTCTGATATACTGATCTTTTCCAATTGAGGGTAGCAATGGCATGCTTTCTTTGTATTATGATGTACTCAGTAAAACATAGCCTTAACTCTCTTGACAGCTAAATTTACCTTTTCAGAAAGATATACTAAGTCCCTCTTATATTCCCTTTTTTTGCACCATCTCATTGTTTAAAGATGAGACTTCAAACATGAATTTGAGTCCTGCCCTTACGTAGTCAACACTCTAGTGGATCAGGGATTATCACATTATATGTAACTCTGGCTGGGCTTGTGTGTGGACATAATCCTCATTAACGCACTGCTTAACATTTTATTGCCAAAAGAAAGAACCTACCAACAGAAAGTTCCCAACTAGATAAAAATGTAGAGAATTAGATAACTCCTCAAAGAATCTTATAAACATCTATAATTATCTGATTTTCAAGTAGTTTACATATTTGTAACTTGGTCCAAAGCACTCCTGCTTGTAGCTGAAATTCCCAGTATGTTTTAATAGTATTTTACTGTCAGGTTTCTATGACATGTGTGTCAAATTTGCCAAACTTAAAATTTTTTTTAATGTTTATTTATTTTTGAGAGACAGAGACAGAATGCGAGTGGGTTAGGGGCAGAGAGAGAGGGAGACAGAGAATCCGAAGCAGGCTCCAGGGTCTGAGCTGTCGCACAGAGCCTGATGCGGGGCTTGAACTCTCGAGCTGTGAGATCATGATCTGAGCTGAAGTTGGACGCTCAACCGACTGAGCCACCCACGCACCCCAGATTTGTCAAGCTTTTAATTGGAAGCTTCCTCTCTCCCTCTGCCTAAGCTAAGCACTTCCACAACATCCCTTGCACATTAGTTTTCTTTTTGTTTAAAGATTGTACATATTTTTGTGTACACGTTTTTATTTTAAAGGAGTTCTGTATGAATTCTTTAAAATTGAAAAATACCTGGGTGGCTCAGTTGGTTAAGTGGCCGACATCGGTTCAGGTCATGATCTCATGGTTCGTGAGTCCGAGCCCTGTGTTGGGCTCTGTGCTGACAGCTCAGAGCCTGGAGCCTGCCTCAGATTCTGTGTCTCCCCCTCTCTGCCCTTCCCTCCCCCGCTCACTCTCTCTCTGTTGCTCGCAAAAATAAAACATTAAAATTGAGAAATGCAGAAAGACTAAAAAAAGATCCCCTGTATTTGTAAACATAGTTACTATTTACTTTTTGATGTATTTACTTCTTGTTTTTCTTTTTCATGTGTATTGATTAGGAGAAATATGTGATGGTAATCATACTATGGTATAATTTTAGATGTATATATATATTTTTTTTACCAAGAATAAATAAGGCATTTTTCCTTACTACTTCATTCTTTATAATGTAACATTTTTAATGGCTGGATAATATTTCTTAGGAAGGGTATACAGTGTTTTACTTAACTATTCCCCTAATATTAAGTATTTAAATTGTTCCTGGTTTTCTTTAATGTAAATAATAGTTTTTAAGTTCTAATTTGTTTTCATAGACTACGTTCCTAGAGAATTGCTGGGTCACAAGGCACTTATCTTATTAGATTATCCATCATATCATGGCAGATCTTTAAAACCAAGTTGAAAGGGAATTTGTGTTTCCACCATTCAAGTAGTTTGGAAAACTGTTGAGAATCACAAAATTGTGATTTCTGGAGTCTGCTCGGAATTTCTGTTGTGCCAGTGGGGATAAGCATCCTCCCTCTCCACTCAGTTGACAAATTGTTTTGGAAAAAGCGCATCTCCAATAAAGACATAGTTTCTGGAATTTTTTAAATGTGCCATTATACTACCTTTAATATGAAAAAATGTGTGGTTACTATCAAAAATGTAAATTTATAAGGAGTTTTGCCTTCCTGTAACCCTTCATGCTTGCTCTTGGCAGCATGAACATTAAGCAGTCCCACTAAGTCAGACCTTAATTCTGAGCTTGAGGATGTTAAAAGTAGCAACTTCTCTTCCCCCGCCTCCACTCAGGCTGTGGGGCCTAATTCAGATTCATTCACTACTTTCTCCAGCTTTAGAAAATGCTTAGTGAGCGGCGCCTAAATCGGTTAAGTCTGTGACTCTTGGTTTTGGCTCAGGTCATGTTCTCAGGGTTTGTAGGAAGGAGCCTGATCTTACAGAGCCTGATTGGGATGCTCTCTCTCTGTCCCTCCCCCACTCGCTCTCAAAATAAATAAACGTTAAAAAAAAAAAAAAAAAAGAAAATACTCAGTGAACTGAATATGGTGCAAAAAACCCAAAGTAATGATGAACCACTGAAGAGAAAAACCAAACCCAGTACTGATCATAGCGCTCAAAAAAGTGTTCTCTGTACCATAAGGTATTAGACACTGTACATTGTTTATAAACAATCAGAGTTGACTGATGCTGATCTTTGCTTCTCATTTGTGCCTTCCAGCAAAGTTCTTAAAGCTTATCTAATTTTGGGGGTGATTTCATATTGCCTTTGTAATTTATTGTTCCAAAACACACTTTTCCCTCTGAAGCTGTTAATCCTAGGTATGTGCTGAGGAACTGGATGGCAGAGTCCGCAGTGCGAAAAGCAGAAAGGAATGATTTTTCAGAGGTACGGTGTGTGAGTCTCCTGGGTTTATATTTATTAATTTTAAGTGTCTCATATTTTAAGCACACTTACTTTGTTTGCAGACATGTGAAACTAGACCACTGCCAGTACCAGCTTTTCCTTCTTGTTGCCTGGTCTCTCTTTATCAGTAAATCATTGTTTCATTTTTTAAAAGAAAAAAATTTAAATTAAAAAAAAATCCATTCTTTAATGGATTTAAAATTTTAAAGATTCATTTATATCATATATCTATATTACTTAAACTTCTGAGGGTTTGATGCTGCTGTTTCTTGTTTATGTTTTGGAGTTCGGGATTTCAATCTGTGGAATCCAGTGAAGACTGATTTAAGGGTGCATCTCCCCAGAGGGAGTTACTTTTGCTTCGACCGGGTGTCCAACGCACTAGCAATGTGGGTCCACTTAAATTCATACTGACAACAGTAAAGATAAATGAACTGGGTCTACGTGCATCCGCATGGATGAATCCCACATGTAATGTTAAGCAAAACAAGCAAAGGGCAAAGGAATATATACCACATGCTTATTACCACTTAAATACAGTGTAAAACATGCAAAATTGTATGTCACTTAGGGATGCATGTGTGTATAACAAAAGTAACAAAATGAATAAAGATGATAAATATCATTTTTGGACTGTGGTTACTTGGAGGCAAGGAAGAAATTTGCATTAGGGAAAGAGACTCCTGTTGGGCTCCAGTCATATTGGAAGTATTTGATTTCTAAAGCTGAGTGGAGGATATACAAGTGTTCATTGTATTGTTCTGCATACTTTCTTGTATGCTTCAAATACTTCACAATCAGTTATTTAAAATGCCATGTACATAATTATTTTTTTTTAGAAGAGGAACAGACTTGGGGTGTGTGGGTGGTTCAGTCAGTTGAGCATCCGACTTCAGCTCAGGTTGTGATCTTGCAGTTCATGTGTTCGAACCCTGCATTGGGCTCTGTGTTGACAACTCAGAGCCTGGAGCCTGCTTTGGATTCTGTGTCTCCTTCTCTCTCTACCCCTCCCCTGCTTGCACTCTCTCTCTCTCTCTAAAAAATAAAATAAACATTTAAAAAAGTTAAAAAAAAAGGGGGGGGGATGGCCTTGGTGTTCATGCTGTCACTCTGTACTGCACTGGAGTAGGTGTTATGGATGCTCCTGCCTTCTTTCCCTCAGAATCATTCTCTCCACAGAGTGTGCATGGTCACTACCAACTGATCAGGGCTGGCATGAGAAACTATTTTTGCTATTTCTAATTTGGAACTTGCATTAACTTTATATTTCAGTAGTTCAATTAGCTTGACAAATCTAGGTTTTCATTTTAGAAAATATTTTAAAATATCTTTTTTTCAATGTTTGTTTTTGAGAGAGAGAGAGAGTGCGAGCGGGGAAGGGGCAGAGAGAAAGGGAGACGCAGAATCTGAAGCAGGCTCCAGGCTCTGAGCCATCCGCACAGAGCCCCACGCAGCTCAGAAAGATGGACAGCAGGGGGCGCCTGGGTGGCTCAGTTGGTTGAGGGGCCAACTCTTGATTTCAGCTCAGGTTATGATCTCATGATTCATGAGATGGAGCCCCATGTGGGGCTCTGCGTTGACAGCATGGAGCCTGCTTGGGATTCTCTCTCTCTCTCTCTCTCTCTCTCTCTCTCTCTCTTTCTCCCCCTCCCCCACTCATGTGCACACTCTCTCTCTACCTGTCTCAATATAAATAAATAAACATTAAAGAAAAAAACTAAAAAAGAACTAACTAAAAAGATGACAGAAATGGCTTACCAGCAGGGCAGCATCAGCTCCTCATTTGCAGGAGTTCAGTCCATGCCAGTAGCCCGGCACAGCAGTGAAGCTCAGGTGTGCACAGACGAGGTCCACACTGGGAAGACGCAGGGATAGCCCTGGCTTAAAAGCTTCATGCTCCATAGAAACCAGTATCTCTTGTAACAACTGCATAGGCATAGTCTCCAGTGTCCCCATGAGCGACCTTCCCTATACCGAGTCACCACACTAGAGAAAGCCCAAAACATGCTGTCAGGTATTTACAGTTCTCCCATCCAGATGCTACTCGTCAGTCATAAGCAATGTTATATGGTGACATAGTTGTCATACCACCTCATCAAGTCACCAGGGGAACAGAGCCAGACAGTTAATTCAGGGTTAAGTTCTCATGCAGGAAAGGAAAAAGATTTTGTTAAACCTTTATATGGGTAACCATTTACACACACAACTTGTGTTTACCTGTTTGCATCAAACACACTTCTTGAGAATCTACTCTATGCAAGGTGCGGTGAAGAAGTATAAAAATGTATTCAGGGAGATTTTTAGCCAGCAAGTGAGAGTCGAATGGGCATAAATAAGACTAACTTTGGTAAAAGTGTATGTATAGAAAGAACCCTGGGGGAAGTTGAGAGGGGCTCTAAAAGCACCATATTGATGATGATGCTGTCTTCCTATTAAATATTAGTAATACAGTAATACCCTCTATTTGATCTCTTGGTACTTTCTTAGTATAGACAATCATGCACCTTTTTCTATCAATAGATCTAAGTGTTCCTTTATTAACACCCAAGGAAATGATATGCACCAAAAATACCAAAGGAAATGCACCAAAAATATATTTTAACTGAAGTATGGTTGACATATAACATTATATTACTTTCAGGTGTACGACATGATGATTCAATATTTGTATATACTGTAAAATGATGACCACAGTAAGTCCAGTTAACATCCATCACCATACATAGTTACACATTTTTTTTTCTTGTGATGAAGTCTTTTCCAATCTACTCTCTTAGCAACTGCTATACTGTATTATTGTTAACTTTAGTCACCATGCTATACATTACATCCCCACGACTTATTTATTTCATAACTGGATGAAAAGAAACATTTAAATCCTAGAATTATTGTTGAAAGAGGTGTGTTTTTTGATGCCTCAGTTTATTACCATGGGTCAAAGTGCCAATGAGGAAGTGGCATGAGTTGGAATCCATGCCCTTGCTTTGGAAAGACTGCAAACCACTGACATTATTTTCTTTTTGTAAATATTTTAGAAAATTATAATTCTCTTAATTCTGT